>NC_054480.1:150145034-150295438 GCF_017639515.1 Carcharodon carcharias | reverse complement strand
AAACTGAGACTAAACGGCCTGAGACTAAACGGCCTGAAACTAAATGGCCTGAGACTAAACAGTCTGAGACTAAACGGCCTGAGACTAAACGGTCTGAGACTAAACGGATTGAGACTAAATGACCTGAGACTAAACAAACTGAGACTAAACGGTCTGAGACTCAACGGCCTGAGATTAAACGGTCTGAGACTAAACGGTCTGAGACTAAACAAACTGAGACTAAACGGACTGAGACTAAATGGTCTGAGACTAAACGATCTGAGACTAAACGGACTGAGAATTAACAGTCTGAGACTAAACAAACTGAGAATAAATGGTCTGTGACTAAACGGACTGAGATTAAACGGTCTGAGACTAAACAGCCTGAGAGTTATCAAACTGAGACTAAACAAACTGAGACTAACGGCCTGAGACGAAACGGACTGAGACTTAACGGCATGAGACTAAACAAATTGAGAATAAACAAACTGAGACTAAACGCTCTGAGACTAAACGACCTGAGACTAAACGGCCTGAGACTAAATGACCTGAGACTAAACGGCCTGAGACTAAACACTCAGAGACTAAACTACCTGAGACTAAACGGACTGAGACTGAACAAACTGAGACGAAACGGTCTGAATCTAAACGGTCTGAGATTAAATGGTCTGAGACTAAAGGGCCTGAGACTAAATGGCCTGAGACTAAACAAACTGAGACTAAATGGTCTGATACTAAACGGCCTGAGACTAAACGCTCTGAGACTAAACGCTCTGAGACTAAATGGTCTGGGAATAAACGGTCTGAGACTAAGCAGTCTGAGACTAAATGGTCTGAGATAAATGGTCTGAGACTAAACGGCCTGAGACTAAATGGGCTGAGACTAAACGGTCTGAGACTAAATGGTCTGAGACGAAATGGCCTGAGACTATACGGACTGAGACTAAACGGACTGAGACTAAACATACTGAGACTAAACGGTCTGAGACTAAACGGTCTGAGACTAAACGGCCTGAGACTAAATGCTCTGAGACTAAACTACCTGAGACTAAACGGACTGAGACTGAACGGACTGAGACTAAACGGCCTGAGACTAAACGGCCTGAAACTAAATGGCCTGAGACTAAACAGTCTGAGACTAAACGGCCTGAGACGAAAAGGACTGAGACTAAAAAACTGAGACTAAACAGACTGAGACTAAACGGCCTGGGACGAAACGGACTGAGACTAAACAAACTGAGAATAAACAAACTGAGACTAAAAGCTCTGAGACTAAACGACCTGAGACTAAACGGCCTGAGACTAAATGACCTGAGACTAAACGGCCTGAGACTAAACGCTCTGAGACTAAACTACCTGAGACTAAACGGACTGAGACTGAACGGCCTGAGACTAAACGGCCTGAGCCTAAACGGCCTGAGACTAAACGGCCTGAGACTAAACGATCAGAGACTAAACGGACTGAGAATTAACAGTCTGAGACAAAACAAACTGAGAATAAATGGTCTGAGACTAAACTGTCTGAGATTAAACGGTCTGAGACTAAACGGCCTGAGACTAAACAAACTGAGACTAAACAAACTGAGACTAAACGGCCTGGGACGAAACGGACTGAGACTAAACAAACTGAGAATAAACAAACTGAGACTAAACGCTCTGAGACTAAACGACCTGAGACTAAACGGCCTGAGACTAAATGACCTGAGACTAAACGGCCTGAGACTAAACGCTCTGAGACTAAACTACCTGAGACTAAACGGACTGAGACTGAATGGACTGAGACTAAATGGCCTGAGACTGAACGGCCTGAGACTAAACGCTCTGAGACTAAACGGTCTGAGACTAAACGGACTGAGACTAAACGGCCTGAGACTAAATGGCCTGAGACTAAACGTTCTGAGACTAAACTACCTGAGACTGAACGGACTGAGACTAAACGGACTGAGACTAAACGGCCTGAGACTAAACGGCCTGAGACTAAACGCTCTGAGACTAAATGACCTGAGACTAAATGGCCTGAGACTAAACGCTCTGAGACTAAACGGCCTGAGACTAAACAAACTGAGACTAAACGGTCTGAGACTAAACGGCCTGATACTAAACGGCCTGAGACTAAACGCTCTGAGACTAAACTACCTGAGACTAAACGGACTGAGATTTAACGGACTGAGACTAAACGGCCTGAGACTAAACGGCCTGAGACTAAACGGCCTGAGACTAAACGCTCTGAGACTAAATGACCTGAGACTAAATGGCCTGAGACTAAACGCTCTGATACTAAATGACCTGAGACTAAATGGTCTGGGACTAAACGGTCTGAGACTAAGCAGTCTGAGACTAAATGGTCTGAGATAAATGGTCTGAGACTAAACGGACTGAGACTAAATGGTCTGAGACTAAACACCCTGAGACTAAATGGCTTGAGACTAAACGACCTGAGACTAAACGGCCTGACACTAAATGGTCTGAGACTAAACAAACTGAGACTAAATGGTCTGAGACTAAACGGTCTGAGTCTAAACGGCCTGAGACTAAACAAACTGAGACTAAACGGCCTGAGATTAAACAAACTGAGATTTAATGACCTGAGTCTAAACGGACTGAGACTAAACAAACTGAGACTAAATGGTCTGAGACTAAACGGCCTGAGACTAAACGGCCTGAGACTAATCCGACTGAGACTAAACGGCCTGAGACTAAACGGTCTGAGACTAAACGGACTGAGACTAAACGGACTGAGACTAAACAAACAGAGACTAAACGGTCTGAAACTAAACGGTCTGAGATTAAATGGTCTGAGACTAAACGGCCTGAGACTAAATGGGCTGAGACTAAACGGTCTGAGACTAAATGGTCTGAGAATAAAAGGCCTGAGACTAAACGGATTGAGACTAAATGGCCGGAGACGAAATGGTCTGAGACGAAATGGCCTGAGACTATACGGACTGAGACTAAACGGACTGAGACTAAACATACTGAGACTAAACGGCCTGAGACTAAACGGCCTGAGACTAATCGCTCAGAGACTAATCTACCTGAGACTAAACGGCCTGAGACTAAACGGCCTGAGACTAAACAAACTGAGACTAAACGGTCTGAGACTAAACGGCCTGAGACCTAAATGGCTTGAGACTAAACGGCTTGAGACTAAACAGAGTGAGACTAAACGGTCTGAGACTAAACGGTCTGAGACTAAATGGCCTGACACTAAACGGTCTGAGATTATTGGCCTAAGACTAAATTGTCTGAGACTAAGTTGACTGAGACTAAACGGTCTGAGACTAAATAGTCTGAGACTAAATGGTCTGAGACTAAACGGCCTGAGATTAAACGGTCTGAGATTAAACTGTCTGAGATTAAATGGCCTGAGACTAAACGGCCTGAGACTAAACGGTCTGAGACTAAACGCTCTGAGACTAAATGGTCTGGGACTAAACGGTTTGAGACTAAGCAGTCTGAGACTAAATGGTCTGAGATAAATGGTCTGAGACTAAACGGTCTGAGATTAAATGGTCTGAGAATAAATGGCCTGAGACTAAATGGTTTGAGACTAAATGGCCGGAGACGAAATGGGCTGAGACTAAATGGCCTGAGACTAAACGGACTGAGACTAAACGGACTGAGACTAAACATACTGAGACTAAACGGTCTGAGACTAAACGGTCTGAGACTAAACAAACTGAGACTAAACGGCCTGAGACTAAACGGCCTGAAACTAAATGGCCTGAGACTAAACAGTCTGAGACTAAACGGCCTGAGACTAAACGGTCTGAGACTAAACAAACTGAGACTAAACGGCCTGAGACTAAACGGCCTGAAACTAAATGGCCTGAGACTAAACAGTCTGAGACTAAACGGCCTGAGACTAAACGGTCTGAGACTAAACGGATTGAGACTAAATGACCTGAGACTAAACAAACTGAGACTAAACGGTCTGAGACTCAACGGCCTGAGATTAAACGGTCTGAGACTAAACGGTCTGAGACTAAACAAACTGAGACTAAACGGACTGAGACTAAATGGTCTGAGACTAAACGATCTGAGACTAAACGGACTGAGAATTAACAGTCTGAGACTAAACAAACTGAGAATAAATGGTCTGCGACTAAACGGACTGAGATTAAACGGTCTGAGACTAAACAGCCTGAGAGTTATCAAACTGAGACTAAACAAACTGAGACTAACGGCCTGAGACGAAACGGACTGAGACTTAACGGCATGAGACTAAACAAATTGAGAATAAACAAACTGAGACTAAACACTCTGAGACTAAACGACCTGAGACTAAACGGCCTGAGACTAAATGACCTGAGACTAGACGGCCTGAGACTAAACACTCTGAGACTAAACTACCTGAGACTAAACGGACTGAGACTGAACAAACTGAGACGAAACGGTCTGAATCTAAACGGTCTGAGATTAAATGGTCTGAGACTAAAGGGCCTGAGACTAAATGGCCTGAGACTAAACAAACTGAGACTAAATGGTCTGATACTAAACGGCCTGAGACTAAACGCTCTGAGACTAAACGCTCTGAGACTAAATGGTCTGGGAATAAACGGTCTGAGACTAAGCAGTCTGAGACTAAATGGTCTGAGATAAATGGTCTGAGACTAAACGGCCTGAGACTAAATGGGCTGAGACTAAACGGTCTGAGACTAAATGGTCTGAGACGAAATGGCCTGAGACTATACGGACTGAGACTAAACGGACTGAGACTAAACATACTGAGACTAAACGGTCTGAGACTAAACGGCCTGAAACTAAATGGCCTGAGACTAAACAGTCTGAGACTAAACGGCCTGAGACGAAAAGGACTGAGACTAAAAAACTGAGACTAAACAGACTGAGACTAAACGGCCTGGGACGAAACGGACTGAGACTAAACAAACTGAGAATAAACAAACTGAGACTAAAAGCTCTGAGACTAAACGACCTGAGACTAAACGGCCTGAGACTAAATGACCTGAGACTAAACGGCCTGAGACTAAACGCTCTGAGACTAAACTACCTGAGACTAAACGGTCTGAGACTGAACGGCCTGAGACTAAACGGCCTGAGCCTAAACGGCCTGAGACTAAACGGCCTGAGACTAAACGATCAGAGACTAAACGGACTGAGAATTAACAGTCTGAGACAAAACAAACTGAGAATAAATGGTCTGAGACTAAACTGTCTGAGATTAAACGGTCTGAGACTAAACGGCCTGAGACTAAACAAACTGAGACTAAACAAACTGAGACTAAACGGCCTGGGACGAAACGGACTGAGACTAAACAAACTGAGAATAAACAAACTGAGACTAAACGCTCTGAGACTAAACGACCTGAGACTAAACGGCCTGAGACTAAATGACCTGAGACTAAACGGCCTGAGACTAAACGCTCTGAGACTAAACTACCTGAGACTAAACGGACTGAGACTGAACGGACTGAGACTAAATGGCCTGAGACTGAACAGCCTGAGACTAAACGCTCTGAGACTAAACGGTCTGAGACTAAACGGACTGAGACTAAACGGCCTGAGACTAAACGGCCTGAGACTAAACGTTCTGAGACTAAACTACCTGAGACTGAACGGACTGAGACTAAACGGACTGAGACTAAACGGCCTGAGACTAAACGGCCTGAGACTAAACGCTCTGAGACTAAATGACCTGAGACTAAATGGCCTGAGACTAAACGCTCTGAGACTAAACGGCCTGAGACTAAACAAACTGAGACTAAACGGTCTGAGACTAAACGGCTTGATACTAAACGGCCTGAGACTAAACGCTCTGAGACTAAACTACCTGAGACTAAACGGACTGAGATTTAACGGACTGAGACTAAACGGCCTGAGACTAAACGGCCTGAGACTAAACGGCCTGAGACTAAACGCTCTGAGACTAAATGACCTGAGACTAAATGGCCTGAGACTAAACGCTCTGATACTAAATGACCTGAGACTAAATGGTCTGGGACTAAACGGTCTGAGACTAAGCAGTCTGAGACTAAATGGTCTGAGATAAATGGTCTGAGACTAAACGGACTGAGACTAAATGGTCTGAGACTAAACACCCTGAGACTAAATGGCTTGAGACTAAACGACCTGAGACTAAACGGCCTGACACTAAATGGTCTGAGACTAAACAAACTGAGACTAAATGGTCTGAGACTAAACGGTCTGAGTCTAAACGGCCTGAGACTAAACAAACTGAGACTAAACGGCCTGAGATTAAACAAACTGAGATTTAATGACCTGAGTCTAAACGGACTGAGACTAAACAAACTGAGACTAAATGGTCTGAGACTAAACGGCCTGAGACTAAACGGCCTGAGACTAATCCGACTGAGACTAAACGGCCTGAGACTAAACGGTCTGAGACTAAACGGACTGAGACTAAACGGACTGAGACTAAACAAACAGAGACTAAACGGTCTGAAACTAAACGGTCTGAGATTAAATGGTCTGAGACTAAACGGCCTGAGACTAAATGGGCTGAGACTAAACGGTCTGAGACTAAATGGTCTGAGAATAAAAGGCCTGAGACTAAACGGATTGAGACTAAATGGCCGGAGACGAAATGGTCTGAGACGAAATGGCCTGAGACTATACGGACTGAGACTAAACGGACTGAGACTAAACATACTGAGACTAAACGGCCTGAGACTAAACGGCCTGAGACTAATCGCTCAGAGACTAATCTACCTGAGACTAAACGGCCTGAGACTAAACGGCCTGAGACTAAACAAACTGAGACTAAACGGTCTGAGACTAAACGGCCTGAGACTAAATGGCTTGAGACTAAACGGCTTGAGACTAAACAGAGTGAGACTAAACGGTCTGAGACTAAACGGTCTGAGACTAAATGGCCTGACACTAAACGGTCTGAGATTATTGGCCTAAGACTAAATTGTCTGAGACTAAGTTGACTGAGACTAAACGGTCTGAGACTAAATAGTCTGAGACTAAATGGTCTGAGACTAAACGGCCTGAGATTAAACGGTCTGAGATTAAACTGTCTGAGATTAAATGGCCTGAGACTAAACGGCCTGAGACTAAACGGTCTGAGACTAAACGCTCTGAGACTAAATGGTCTGGGACTAAACGGTTTGAGACTAAGCAGTCTGAGACTAAATGGTCTGAGATAAATGGTCTGAGACTAAACGGTCTGAGATTAAATGGTCTGAGAATAAATGGCCTGAGACTAAATGGTTTGAGACTAAATGGCCGGAGACGAAATGGGCTGAGACTAAATGGCCTGAGACTAAACGGACTGAGACTAAACGGACTGAGACTAAACATACTGAGACTAAACGGTCTGAGACTAAACGGTCTGAGACTAAACAAACTGAGACTAAACGGCCTGAGACTAAACGGTCTGAGACTAAACGGATTGAGACTAAATGACCTGAGACTAAACAAACTGAGACTAAACGGTCTGAGACTCAACGGCCTGAGATTAAACGGTCTGAGACTAAACGGTCTGAGACTAAACAAACTGAGACTAAACGGACTGAGACTAAATGGTCTGAGACTAAACGATCTGAGACTAAACGGACTGAGAATTAACAGTCTGAGACTAAACAAACTGAGAATAAATGGTCTGCGACTAAACGGACTGAGATTAAACGGTCTGAGACTAAACAGCCTGAGAGTTATCAAACTGAGACTAAACAAACTGAGACTAACGGCCTGAGACGAAACGGACTGAGACTTAACGGCATGAGACTAAACAAATTGAGAATAAACAAACTGAGACTAAACGCTCTGAGACTAAACGACCTGAGACTAAACGAACTGAGACTAAATGACCTGAGACTAAACGGCCTGAGACTAAACACTCTGAGACTAAACGGACTGAGACTAAACAAACAGCGACTAAACGGTCTGAAACTAAACGGTCTGAGATTAAATGGTCTGAGACTAAACGGCCTGAGACTAAATGGGCTGAGACTAAACGGTCTGAGACTAAATGGTCTGAGAATAAAAGGCCTGAGACTAAACGGATTGAGACTAAATGGCCGGAGACGAAATGGTCTGAGACGAAATGGCCTGAGACTATACGGACTGAGACTAAACGGACTGAGACTAAACATACTGAGACTAAACGGCCTGAGACTAAACGGCCTGAGACTAATCGCTCAGAGACTAATCTACCTGAGACTAAACGGCCTGAGACTAAACGGCCTGAGACTAAACAAACTGAGACTAAACGGTCTGAGACTAAACGGCCTGAGACTAAATGGCTTGAGACTAAACGGCTTGAGACTAAACAGAGTGAGACTAAACGGTCTGAGACTAAACGGTCTGAGACTAAATGGCCTGACACTAAACGGTCTGAGATTATTGGCCTAAGACTAAATTGTCTGAGACTAAGTTGACTGAGACTAAACGGTCTGAGACTAAATAGTCTGAGACTAAATGGTCTGAGACTAAACGGCCTGAGATTAAACGGTCTGAGATTAAACTGTCTGAGATTAAATGGCCTGAGACTAAACGGCCTGAGACTAAACGGTCTGAGACTAAACGCTCTGAGACTAAATGGTCTGGGACTAAACGGTTTGAGACTAAGCAGTCTGAGACTAAATGGTCTGAGATAAATGGTCTGAGACTAAACAGTCTGAGATTAAATGGTCTGAGAATAAATGGCCTGAGACTAAATGGTTTGAGACTAAATGGCCGGAGACGAAATGGGCTGAGACTAAATGGCCTGAGACTAAACGGACTGAGACTAAACGGACTGAGACTAAACATACTGAGACTAAACGGTCTGAGACTAAACGGTCTGAGACTAAACAAACTGAGACTAAACGGCCTGAGACTAAACGGCCTGAAACTAAATGGCCTGAGACTAAACAGTCTGAGACTAAACGGCCTGAGACTAAACGGTCTGAGACTAAATGGCCTGAGACTAAACAGTCTGAGACTAAACGGCCTGAGACTAAACGGTCTGAGACTAAACGGATTGAGACTAAATGACCTGAGACTAAACAAACTGAGACTAAACGGTCTGAGACTCAACGGCCTGAGATTAAACGGTCTGAGACTAAACGGTCTGAGACTAAACAAACTGAGACTAAACGGACTGAGACTAAATGGTCTGAGACTAAACGATCTGAGACTAAACGGACTGAGAATTAACAGTCTGAGACTAAACAAACTGAGAATAAATGGTCTGCGACTAAACGGACTGAGATTAAACGGTCTGAGACTAAACAGCCTGAGAGTTATCAAACTGAGACTAAACAAACTGAGACTAACGGCCTGAGACGAAACGGACTGAGACTTAACGGCATGAGACTAAACAAATTGAGAATAAACAAACTGAGACTAAACGCTCTGAGACTAAACGACCTGAGACTAAACGGCCTGAGACTAAATGACCTGAGACTAAACGGCCTGAGACTAAACACTCTGAGACTAAACTACCTGAGACTAAACGGACTGAGACTGAACAAACTGAGACGAAACGGTCTGAATCTAAACGGTCTGAGATTAAATGGTCTGAGACTAAAGGGCCTGAGACTAAATGGCCTGAGACTAAACAAACTGAGACTAAATGGTCTGATACTAAACGGCCTGAGACTAAACGCTCTGAGACTAAACGCTCTGAGACTAAATGGTCTGGGAATAAACGGTCTGAGACTAAGCAGTCTGAGACTAAATGGTCTGAGATAAATGGTCTGAGACTAAACGGCCTGAGACTAAATGGGCTGAGACTAAACGGTCTGAGACTAAATGGTCTGAGAATAAAAGGCCTGAGACTAAACGGATTGAGACTAAATGGCCGGAGACGAAATGGGCTGAGACGAAATGGCCTGAGACTATACGGACTGAGACTAAACGGACTGAGACTAAACATACTGAGACTAAACGGTCTGAGACTAAACGGTCTGAGACTAAACAAACTGAGACTAAACGGCCTGAGACTAAACGGCCTGAAACTAAATGGCCTGAGACTAAACAGTCTGAGACTAAACGGCCTGAGACGAAAAGGACTGAGACTAAAAAACTGAGACTAAACAGACTGAGACTAAACGGCCTGGGACGAAACGGACTGAGACTAAACAAACTGAGAATAAACAAACTGAGACTAAAAGCTCTGAGACTAAACGACCTGAGACTAAACGGCCTGAGACTAAATGACCTGAGACTAAACGGCCTGAGACTAAACGCTCTGAGACTAAACTACCTGAGACTAAACGGACTGAGACTGAACGGCCTGAGACTAAACGGCCTGAGCCTAAACGGCCTGAGACTAAACGGCCTGAGACTAAACGATCAGAGACAAAACGGACTGAGAATTAACAGTCTGAGACAAAACAAACTGAGAATAAATGGTCTGAGACTAAACTGTCTGAGATTAAACGGTCTGAGACTAAACGGCCTGAGACTAAACAAACTGAGACTAAACAAACTGAGACTAAACGGCCTGGGACGAAACGGACTGAGACTAAACAAACTGAGAATAAACAAACTGAGACTAAACGCTCTGAGACTAAACGACCTGAGACTAAACGGCCTGAGACTAAATGACCTGAGACTAAACGGCCTGAGACTAAACGCTCTGAGACTAAACTACCTGAGACTAAACGGACTGAGACTAAACGGACTGAGACTAAATGGCCTGAGACTGAACGGCCTGAGACTAAACGCTCTGAGACTAAACGGTCTGAGACTAAACGGACTGAGACTAAACGGCCTGAGACTAAACGGCCTGAGACTAAACGTTCTGAGACTAAACTACCTGAGACTGAACGGACTGAGACTAAACAAACTGAGACTAAACATACTGAGACTAAACGGTCTGAGACTAAATGGACTCAGACTAAACTACCTGAGACTAAACGGCCTGAGACTAAACGCTCTGAGACTAAATGACCTGAGACTAAATGGCCTGAGACTAAACGCTCTGAGACTAAACGGCCTGAGACTAAACAAACTGAGACTAAACGGTCTGAGACTAAACGGCCTGATACTAAACGGCCTGAGACTAAACGCTCTGAGACTAAACTACCTGAGACTAAACGGACTGAGATTTAACGGACTGAGAATAAACGGCCTGAGACTAAATGGCCTGAGACTAAACGGCCTGAGACTAAAAGCTCTGAGACTAAATGACCTGAGACTAAATGGCCTGAGACTAAACGCTCTGATACTAAATGACCTGAGACTAAATGGTCTGGGACTAAACGGTCTGAGACTAAGCAGTCTGAGACTAAATGGTCTGAGATAAATGGTCTGAGACTAAACGGACTGAGACTAAATGGTCTGAGACTAAACACCCTGAGACTAAATGGCTTGAGACTAAACGACCTGAGACTAAAAGGCCTGACACTAAATGGTCTGAGACTAAACAAACTGAGACTAAATGGTCTGAGACTAAACGGTCTGAGTCTAAACGGCCTGAGACTAAACAAACTGAGACTAAACGGCCTGAGATTAAACAAACTGAGATTTAATGACCTGAGTCTAAACGGACTGAGACTAAACAAACTGAGACTAAATGGTCTGAGACTAAACGGCCTGAGACTAAACGGCCTGAGACTAATCCGACTGAGACTAAACGGCCTGAGACTAAACGGTCTGAGACTAAACGGACTGAGACTAAACGGACTGAGACTAAACAAACAGAGACTAAACGGTCTGAAACTAAACGGTCTGAGATTAAATGGTCTGAGACTAAACGGCCTGAGACTAAATGGCCTGAGACTAAACAAACTGAGACTAAACGGTCTGAAGCTAAACGGTCTGAGACTGAACGGTCTGAGACTAAACAGACTGAGACTAAATAAACTGAGACTAAACGGTCTGAGACCAAATCGACTGAGATTAAACGGTCTGAGACTAAACGGCCTGAGACTAAATGGCCTGAGACTAAATGGCCTGAGACTAAACGGCCTGAGACTAAACAGACTGAGACTAAACGGTCTGAGACTAAACGGTCTGAGACTAAATGAACTGTGACTAAACGGTCTGAGATTAAATGGTCTGAGACTAAACGGCCTGAGAATAAACAAACTGAGACTAAACAAACTGAGACTAAACGGCCTGCGACGAAACGGACTGAGACTAAACAAACTGAGAATAAACAAACTGAGACTAAACGCTCTGAGACTAAACGACCTGAGACTAAACGGCCTGAGACTAAATGACCTGAGACTAAACGGCCTGAGAGTAAACACTCTGAGACTAAACTACCTGAGACTAAATGGACTGAGACTGAACGGTCTGAGACTACACGGCCTGAGACTAAACGGCCTGAGACTAAACGGCCTGAGACTAAACGCTCTGAGACTAAACTACCTGAGACTAAACGGACTGAGACTAAATGGCCTGAGACTAAACGGCCTGAAACTAAACGCTCTGAGACTAATCTACCTGAGACTAAAAGGCCTGAGACTAAACGGCCTGAGACGAAACAAACTGAGACTAAACGGTCTGAAACTAAACGGCCTGAGACTAAATAGCTTGAGACTAAACGGCCTGAGACTAAACGGCCTGAGACTAAACTGCCTGAGACTAATCGCTCAGAGACTAATCTACCTGAGACCAAACGGCCTGAGACTAAACGGCCTGAGACTAAACAAACTGAGACTAAACGGTCTGAGACTAAACAGCCTGAGACTAAATGGCTTGAGACTAAACGACCTGAGACTAAACGGCCTGACACTAAATGGTCTGAGACTAAACAAACTGAGACTAAATGGTCTGAGACTAAACGGTCTGAGTCTAAACGGCCTGAGACTAAACAAACTGAGACTAAACGGCCTGAGATTAAACAAACTGAGACTTAATGACCTGAGTCTAAACGGACTGAGACTAAACAAACTGAGACTAAATGGTCTGAGACTAAACGGCCTGAGACTAAACGGCCTGAGACTAAACCGACTGAGACTAAACGGCCTGAGACTAAACGGTCTGAGACTAAACGGACTGAGACTAAACGGACTGAGACTAAACAAACAGAGACTAAATGGTCTGAAACTAAACGGTCTGAGATTAAATGGTCTGAGACTTAACGGCCTGAGACTAAATGGCCTGAGACTAAACAAACTGAGACTAAACGGTCTGAAGCTAAACGGTCTGAGACTGAACGGTCTGAGACTAAACAGACTGAGACTAAATAAACTGAGACTAAACGGTCTGAGACCAAATAGACTGAGATTAAACGGTCTGAGACTAAACGGCCTGAGACTAAATGGCCTGAGACTAAATGGCCTGAGACTAAACGGCCTGCGACTAAACAGACTGAGACTAAACGGTCTGAGACTAAACGGTCTGAGACTAAATGAACTGAGACTAAACGGTCTGTGATTAAACGGTCTGAGACTAAACGGCCTGAGAATAAACAAACTGAGACTAAACAAACTGAGACTAAACGGCTTGGGACGAAACGGACTGAGACTAAACAAACTGAGAATAAACAAACTGAGAGTAAACGCTCTGAGACTAAACGACCTGAGACTAAACGGCCTGAGACTAAATGACCTGAGACTAAACGGCCTGAGACTAAACACTCTGAGACTAAACTACCTGAGACTAAAGGGACTGAGACTGAACGGCCTGAGACTAAACGGCCTGAGACTAAACGGCCTGAGACTAAACGGCCTGAGACTAAACGCTCTGAGACTAAACTACCTGAGACTAAACGGACTGAGACTAAACGGTCTGAGACTAAACGGACTGAGACTAAACGGTCTGAGACTAAACTACCTGACACTAAAAGGACTGAGACTAAACGGTCTGAGACTAAATGGACTGAGACTAAATGGCCTGAGACTAAACGCTCTGAGACTAAACTACCTGAGACTAAACGGTCTGAGACTAAACGGTCTGAGACTAAACGGACTGAGACTAAACGACCTGAGACTAAACGGCCTGAGACTAAACGGCCTGAAACTAAACGCTCTGAGATTAATCTACCTGAGACTAAACGGCCTGAGACTAAACGGCCTGAGACTAAACAAACTGAGACTAAACGGTCTGAGACTAAACGGCCTGAGGCTAAATGGCTTGAGACTAAACGACCTGAGACTAAACGGCCTGAGACTAAATGGTCTGAGACTAAACAAACTGAGACTAAACATACTGAGACTAAACGGTCTGAGACTAAATGGACTCAGACTAAACTACCTGAGACTAAACGGACTGAGACTAAACGGCCTGAGACTAAATGGCCTGCGACCATTCGGCCTGAGACTAAACGCTCTGAGACTAATCTACCTGAGACTAAACGGTCTGAGACTAAACGGACTGAGACTAAACGGACTGAGACTAAACAAACTGAGACGAAACGTTCTGAATCTAAACGGTCTGAGATTAAATGGTCTGAGACTAAAGGGCCTGAGACTAAATGGCCTGAGACTAAACAAACTGAGACTAAATGGTCTGATACTAAACGGCCTGAGACTAAACGCTCTGAGACTAAACTACCTGAGACTAAACGGACTGAGACTAAACGGTCTGAAACTAAACGGCCTGAGACTAAACGCTCTGAGACTAAACTACCTGAGACTAAACGGACTGAGACTAAACGGTCTGAGACTAAACGGACTGAGACTAAACGGTCTGAGACTAAACTACCTGAGACTAAAAGGACTGAGACTAAACGGTCTGAGACTAAACGGAATGAGACTAAACGGCCTGAGACTAAACGCTCTGAGACTAAACTACCTGAGACAAAACGGTCTGAGACTAAACGGTCTGAGACTAAACGGACTGAGACTAAACGACCTGAGACTAAACGGCCTGAGACTAAACGGCCTGAAACTAAACGCTCTGAGACTAATCTACCTGAGACTAAATGGCCTGAGACTAAACGGCCTGAGACTAAACAAACTGAGTCTAAACGGTCAGAGACTAAACGGCCTGAGACTAAATGGCTTGAGACTAAACGACCTGAGACTAAACGGCCTGAGACTAAATGGTCTGAGACTAAACAAACTGAGACTAAACATACTGAGACTAAACGGTCTGAGACTAAATGGACTCAGACTAAACTACCTGAGACTGAACGGACTGAGACTAAACGGTCTGAGAGTAAACGGACTGAGACTAAACGGCCTGAGACTAAATGGCCTGAGACCATTCGGCCTGAGACTAAACGCTCTGAGACTAATCTACCTGAGACTAAACGGTCTGCGACTAAACGGACTGAGACTAAACGGACTGAGACTAAACAAACTGAG
The DNA here is from genome assembly GCF_017639515.1 of Carcharodon carcharias. Taxonomy (NCBI): domain Eukaryota; kingdom Metazoa; phylum Chordata; class Chondrichthyes; order Lamniformes; family Lamnidae; genus Carcharodon; species Carcharodon carcharias. The sequence goes on along the minus strand of NC_054480.1, from coordinate 150,280,283 downwards.
ACGAAACGTTTTGAATCTAAACAGTCTGAGATTAAATGGTCTGAGACTAAAGGGCCTGAGACTAAATGGCCTGAGACTAAACAAACTGAGACTAAATGGTCTGATACTAAACGGCCTGAGACTAAACGCTCTGAGACTAAACGCTCTGAGACTAAATGGTCTGGGAATAAACGGTCTGAGACTAAGCAGTCTGAGACTAAATGGTCTGAGATAAATGGTCTGAGACTAAACGGCCTGAGACTAAATGGGCTGAGACTAAACGGTCTGAGACTAAATGGTCTGAGAATAAAAGGCCTGAGACTAAACGGTTTGAGACTAAATGGCCGGAGACGAAATAGTCTGAGACGAAATGGCCTGAGACTAAACGGACTGAGACTAAACGGACTGAGACTAAACATACTGAGACTAAATGGTCTGAGACTAAACGGTCTGAGACTAAACAAACTGAGACTAAATGGCCTGAGACTAAACGGCCTGAAACTAAATGGCCTGAGACTAAACAGTCTGAGACTAAATGGCCTGAGACTAAACGGACTGAGACTAAACAAACTGAGACTAAACAGACTGAGACTAAACGGTCTGAGAGTAAACGGATTGAGACTAAACGACCTGAGACTAAACAAACTGAGACTAAACGGCCTGAGACTAAACGGTCTGAGACTAAATGGTCTGAGACTCAACGGCCTGAGATTAAACGGTCTGAGACTAAACGGTCTGAGACTAAACAAACTGAGACTAAACGGTCTGAGACTAACGGCCTGAGACTAAACGGACTGAGACTAAACAAACTGAGACTAAACAGACTGAGAATAAACGGTCTGAGACTAAACGGTCTGAGACTAAACTGATTGAGACTAAATGACCTGAGACTAAACAAACTGAGACTAAACGGTCTGAGACTAAACGGTCTGAGACTAAACGGATTGAAACTAAACGACCTGAGACTAAAGAAACTGAGACTAAACGGTCTGAGACTAAACGATTTGAGACTAAATGGTCTGAGACTCAATGGCCTGAGATTAAACGGTCTGAGACTAAACAGTCTGAGACTAAACGACCTGAGACTAAACGGTCTAGACTAAACGGTCTGAGACTAAATGGACTGAGACTAAACTGCCTGAGACTAAACGCTCTGAGACTAAACGGCCTGAGACTAAATGGCTTGAGACTAAACGACCTGAGACTAAACAGCCTGAGACTAAACAAACTGAGACTAAATGGCCTGAGACTAAACAAACTGAGACTAAACGGTCTGAGACTAAACGGCCTGAGACTAAATGGTCTGAGACTAAATGGCCTGAGACTAAACGCTCTGAGACTAAATGCTCTGAGACTAAATGGTCTGGGACTAAACGGTCTGAGACTAAACAGTCTGAGACTAAATGGTCTGAGATAAATGGTCTTAGACTAAACGGCCTGAGACTAAATGGTCTGAGACTAAACGGTCTGAGACTAAACGGCCTGAGACTAAACAGCCTGAGACTAAACGGCCTGAGACTTAATGATCTGAGACTAAACGGTCTGAGACTAAACGGACTGAGACTAAACGGCCTGAGACTAAACAGCCTGAGACTAAACGGCCTGAGACTAAATGGTTTGAGACTAAACGGCCTGAGACTAAATGGCTTGAGACTAAACGACCGGAGACTAAACAAACTGAGACTAAACAAACTGAGACTAAATGGTCTGAGACTAAATGGTCTGAGACTAAATGATCTGAGACTAAACGGACTGAGAATTAACAGTCTGAGACTAAACAAACTGAGAATAAATGGTCTGAGACTAAACGTCTGAGATGAAACGGTCTGAGACTAAACGGCCTGAGACTAAACAAACAGACTAAACAAACTGAGACTAAACGGCCTGAGACGAAACGGACTGAGACTAAACGGCCTGAGACTAAACGCTCTGAGACTAAACTACCTGAGACTAAACGGCCTGAGACTAAATGACCTGAGACTAAACGGCCTGAGACTAAACGCTATGAGACTAAACAGCCTGAGACTAAATGGACTGAGACTAAATGTTCTGAGACTAAACAGCCTGAGACTAAATGGCCTTAGACTAAACGGTCTGAGACTAAATGGTCTGAGACTAAATGGACCGAGACTAAGCGGACTGAGACTGAACGGTCTGAGACTAAACGGTCTGAAACTAAATGGCCTGAGACTAAACAGTCTGAGACTAAATGGCCTGAGACTAAACGGACTGAGACTAAACAAACTGAGACTAAACAGACTGAGACTAAACGGTCTGAGAGTAAACGGATTGAGACTAAACGACCTGAGACTAAACAAACTGAGACTAAACGGTCTGAGACTAAACGGTCTGAGACTAAATGGTCTGAGACTCAACGGCCTGAGATTAAACGGTCTGAGACTAAACGGTCTGAGACTAAACAAACTGAGACTAAACGGTCTGAGACTAACGGCCTGAGACTAAACGGACTGAGACTAAACAAACTGAGACTAAACAGACTGAGAATAAACGGTCTGAGACTAAACGGTCTGAGACTAAACTGATTGAGACTAAATGACCTGAGACTAAACAAACTGAGACTAAACGGTCTGAGACTAAACGGTCTGAGACTAAACGGATTGAAACTAAACGACCTGAGACTAAAGAAACTGAGACGAAACGGTCTGAGACTAAACGATTTGAGACTAAATGGTCTGAGACTCAATGGCCTGAGATTAAACGGTCTGAGACTAAACAGTCTGAGACTAAACGACCTGAGACTAAACGGTCTAGACTAAACGGTCTGAGACTAAATGGACTGAGACTAAACTGCCTGAGACTAAACGCTCTGAGACTAAACGGCCTGAGACTAAATGGCTTGAGACTAAACGACCTGAGACTAAACAGCCTGAGACTAAACAAACTGAGACTAAATGGCCTGAGACTAAACAAACTGAGACTAAACGGTCTGAGACTAAACGGCCTGAGACTAAATGGTCTGAGACTAAATGGCCTGAGACTAAACGCTCTGAGACTAAACGCTCTGAGACTAAATGGTCTGGGACTAAACGGTCTGAGACTAAACAGTCTGAGACTAAATGGTCTGAGATAAATGGTCTTAGACTAAACGGCCTGAGACTAAATGGTCTGAGACTAAACGGTCTGAGACGAAACGGCCTGAGACTAAACAGCCTGAGACTAAACGGCCTGAGACTTAATGATCTGAGACTAAACGGTCTGAGACTAAACGGACTGAGACTAAACGGCCTGAGACTAAACAGACTGAGACTAAACGGCCTGAGACTAAATGGTTTGAGACTAAACGGCCTGAGACTAAATGGCTTGAGACTAAACGACCGGAGACTAAACAAACTGAGACTAAACAAACTGAGACTAAATGGTCTGAGACTAAATGGTCTGAGACTAAACGATCTGAGACTAAACGGACTGAGAATTAACAGTCTGAGACTAAACAAACTGAGAATAAATGGTCTGAGACTAAACGTCTGAGATTGAACGGTCTGAGACTAAACGGCCTGAGACTAAACAAACAGACTAAACAAACTGAGACTAAACGGCCTGAGACGAAACGGACTGAGACTAAACGGCCTGAGACTAAACGCTCTGAGACTAAACTACCTGAGACTAAACGGCCTGAGACTAAATGACCTGAGACTAAACGGCCTGAGACTAAACGCTATGAGACTAAACAGCCTGAGACTAAATGGACTGAGACTAAATGTTCTGAGACTAAACAGCCTGAGACTAAATGGCCTTAGACTAAACGGTCTGAGACTAAATGGTCTGAGACTAAATGGACCGAGACTAAGCGGACTGAGACTGAACGGTCTGAGACTAAACGGTCTGAAACTAAATGGCCTGAGACTAAACAGTCTGAGACTAAATGGCCTGAGACTAAACGGACTGAGACTAAACAAACTGAGACTAAACAGACTGAGACTAAACGGTCTGAGAGTAAACGGATTGAGACTAAACGACCTGAGACTAAACAAACTGAGACTAAACGCTCTGAGACTAAACGGTCTGAGACTAAATGGTCTGAGACTCAACGGCCTGAGATTAAACGGTCTGAGACTAAACGGTCTGAGACTAAACAAACAGACTAAACGGTCTGAGACTAACGGCCTGAGACTAAACGGACTGAGACTAACCAAACTGAGACTAAACAGACTGAGAATAAACGGTCTGAGACTAAACGGTCTGAGACTAAACTGATTGAGACTAAATGACCTGAGACTAAACAAACTGAGACTAAACGGTCTGAGACTAAACGGTCTGAGACTAAACGGATTGAAACTAAACGACCTGAGACTAAAGAAACTGAGACGAAACGGTCTGAGACTAAACGATTTGAGACTAAATGGTCTGAGACTCAATGGCCTGAGATTAAACGGTCTGAGACTAAACAGTCTGAGACTAAACGACCTGAGACTAAACGGTCTAGACTAAACGGTCTGAGACTAAATGGACTGAGACTAAACTGCCTGAGACTAAATGCTCTGAGACTAAACGGTCTGAGACTAAATGGCTTGAGACTAAACGACCTGAGACTAAACAGCCTGAGACTAAACAAACTGAGACTAAATGGCCTGAGACTAAACAAACTGAGACTAAACGGTCTGAGACTAAACGGCCTGAGACTAAATGGTCTGAGACTAAATGGCCTGAGACTAAACGCTCTGAGACTAAACGCTCTGAGACTAAATGGTCTGGGACTAAACGGTCTGAGACTAAACAGTCTGAGACTAAATGGTCTGAGATAAATGGTCTTAGACTAAACGGCCTGAGACTAAATGGTCTGAGACTAAACGGTCTGAGACGAAACGGCCTGAGACTAAACAGCCTGAGACTAAACGGCCTGAGACTTAATGATCTGAGACTAAACGGTCTGAGACTAAACGGACTGAGACTAAACGGCCTGAGACTAAACAGACTGAGACTAAACGGCCTGAGACTAAATGGTTTGAGACTAAACGGCCTGAGACTAAATGGCTTGAGACTAAACGACCGGAGACTAAACAAACTGAGACTAAACAAACTGAGACTAAATGGTCTGAGACTAAATGGTCTGAGACTAAACGATCTGAGACTAAACGGACTGAGAATTAACAGTCTGAGACTAAACAAACTGAGAATAAATGGTCTGAGACTAAACGTCTGAGATTGAACGGTCTGAGACTAAACGGCCTGAGACTAAACAAACAGACTAAACAAACTGAGACTAAACGGCCTGAGACGAAACGGACTGAGACTAAACGGCCTGAGACTAAACGCTCTGAGACTAAACTACCTGAGACTAAACGGCCTGAGACTAAATGACCTGAGACTAAACGGCCTGAGACTAAACGCTATGAGACTAAACAGCCTGAGACTAAATGGACTGAGACTAAATGTTCTGAGACTAAACAGCCTGAGACTAAATGGCCTTAGACTAAACGGTCTGAGACTAAATGGTCTGAGACTAAATGGACCGAGACTAAGCGGACTGAGACTGAACGGTCTGAGACTAAACGGTCTGAGACTAAATAGTCTGAGACTAAAAGGTCTGAAACTAAACGGCCTGAGTTTAAACGGTCTGAGATTAAACGGCTTGAGATTAAACGGCTTGAGATTAAATGGTTGAGACTAAACGGTCTGAGACTAAACGGCCTGAGACTAAACGCTTTGAGACTAAACGCTCTGAGACTAAATGGTCTGCGACTAAACGGTCCGAGACTAAACAGTCTGAGACTAAATGGTCTGAGATAAATGGTCTTAGACTAAACGGCCTGAGACTAAATGGTCTGAGACTAAACGGCCTGAGACTAAACAAACTGAGACTAAACAAACTGAGACTAAACGGCCTGAGAGGAAACGGACTGAGACTAAACGGCATGAGACTAAACAAACTGAGAATAAACAAATTGAGACTAAACGACCTGAGACTAAACGGCCTGAGACTAAATGGTCTGAGACTAAATGACCTGAGCCTGAACTGCCTGAGACTAAACGCTCTGAGACTAAACTACCTGAGACTAAACGGACTGAGACTGAACGGACTGAGACTAAACGGCCTGAGACTAAACGGCCTGAGACTAAATGCTCTGAGACTAAACGGTCTGAGACTAAACGGACTGAGACTAAACGGCCTGAGACTAAACTACCTGAGACTAAACGCTCTGAGACTAAACTACCTGAGACTAAACGGTCTGATACTAAGCGGACTGAGACTAAACGGCCTGAGACTAAACGGCCTGAGACTAAATGGCTTGAGACTAAACGACCTGAGACTTAACGGCCTGAGACTAAATGGTCTGAGACTAAACAATCTGAGACTAAATGGTCTGAGACTAAACGGTCTGAGACTAAATGGACTCAGACTAAACAAACTGAGACTTAACGGCCTGAGACTAAACAAACTGAGACTAAACAAACTGAGACTAAACGGCCTGAGACTAAACGGCCTGAGACTAAACAGACTGAGACCTAACGGCCTGAGACTAAACGTTCTGAGACTAAACGGACTGAGACTAAACGGACTGAGACTAAACAAACTGAGACTAAACGGTCTGAATCTATACGGTCTGAGATTAAATGGTCTGAGTCTAAAGGGCCTGAGACTAAATGGCTTGAGACTAAACGACCTGAGACTAAATGGCTTGAGACTAAATGGTCTGAGACTAAACGGCCTGAGACTAAACCAACGGACACTAAACGGCCTGAGACTAAACGGTCTGAGACTAAACGGCCTGAGACTAAACAGCCTGAGACTAAACAAACCGAGACTAAACGGACTGAGACTAAATGGTCTGAGACTAAACGATCTGAGACGAAACGGACTGAGAATTAACAGTCTGAGACTAAACAAACTGAGAATAAATGGTCTGCGACTAAACGGACTGAGATTAAACGGTCTGAGAGTAAACGGCCTGAGACTAAACCAACTTTGACTAAGCGGACTGAGACTAAACGGCCTGAGACGAAACGGACTGAGACTAAATGGCATGAGACTAAACAAACTGAGACTAAACTACCTGAGACTAAACGGACTGAGACTGAACGGACTGAGACTAAACGGCCTGAGACTAAACGGCCTGAGACTAAACGCTCTGAGACTAAACGGTCTGAGACTAAACGGACTGTGACTAAACGGCCTGAGACTAAACGGCCTGAGACTAAACGCTCTGAGACTAAACTACCTGAGACTAAACGGACTGAGACTAAACGGTCTGAAACTAAACGGACTGAGACTAAACGGCTTGAGACTAAACGGCCTGAGACTAAACGGCCTGAGACTAAACGATCTGAGACTAAACGAAATGAGACTAAATGGCCTGAGACTAAACGCTCTGAGAATAAAGTACCTGAGCCTAAACTACCTGAGACTGAACGGCCTGAGACTAAATGGCCTGAGATTAAACAAACTGAGACTAAACGGTCTGAGACTAAACGGCCTGTGACTAAATGGCTTGAGACTAAACGACCTGAGACTAAACGGCCTGAGACTAAACAAACTGAGACTAAATGGCCTGAGACTAAACGCTCTGAGACTAAACGCTCTGAGACTAAATGGTCTGGGACTAAACGGTCTGAGACTAAACAGTCTGAGACTAAATGGTCTGAGATAAGTGGTCTTAGACTAAACGGCCTGAGACTAAATGGTCTGAGACTAAACGGTCTGAGACTAAACGGCCTGAGACTAAACAGCCTGAGACTAAACGGCCTGAGACTTAACGATCTGAGACTAAACGGTCTGAGACTAAACGGACTGAGACTAAACGGCCTGAGACTAAACAGCCTGAGACTAAACGGCCTGAGACTAAATGGTTTGAGACTAAACGGCCTGAGACTAAATGGCTTGAGACTAAACGACCGGAGACTAAACAAACTGAGACTAAACAAACTGAGACTAAATGGTCTGAGACTAAATGGTCTGAGACTAAACGATCTGAGACTAAACAGACTGAGAATTAACAGTCTGAGACTAAACAAACTGAGAATAAATGGTCTGAGACTAAACGTCTGAGATGAAACGGTCTGAGACTAAACGGCCTGAGACTAAACAAACAGACTAAACAAACTGAGACTAAACGGCCTGAGACGAAACGGACTGAGAATAAACGGCCTGAGACTAAACGCTCTGAGACTAAACTACCTGAGACTAAACGGCCTGAGACTAAATGACCTGAGACTAAACGGCCTGAGACTAAACGCTCTGAGACTAAACAGCCTGAGACTAAATGGACTGAGACTAAATGTTCTGAGACTAAACAGCCTGAGACTAAATGGCCTTAGACTAAACGGTCTGAGACTAAATGGTCTGAGACTAAATGGACCGAGACTAAGCGGACTGAGACTAAACGGTCTGAGACTAAACGGTCTGAGACTAAATAGTCTGAGACTAAAAGGTCTGAGACTAAACGGCCTGAGTTTAAACGGTCTGAGATTAAACGGCTTGAGATTAAATGGTTGAGACTAAACGGTCTGAGACTAAACGGCCTGAGACTAAACGCTTTGAGACTAAACGCTCTGAGACTAAATGGTCTGCGACTAAACGGTCCGAGACTAAACAGTCTGAGACTAAATGGTCTGAGATAAATGGTCTTAGACTAAACGGCCTGAGACTAAATGGTCTGAGACTAAACGGTCTGAGACTAAATGATCTGAGACTAAATGGCCTGAGACTAAACGGTTTGAGACTAAATGGCCGGAGACGAAATGGTCTGAGACTAAATGGCCTGAGACTAAACGGACTGAGACTAAACGGAATGAGACTAAACATACTGAGACTAAACGGTCTGAGACTAAACGGTCTGATACTAAACAAACTGAGACTAAACGGCCTGAGACTAAACGGCCTGAGACTAAATGGCCTGAGACTAAACAATCTGAGACTAAACGGCCTGAGACTAAACGGACTGAGACTAAACAAACTGAGACTAAACAGACTGAGACTAAACGGTCTGAGACTAAACGGACTGAGACTAAACGACCTGAGTCTAAATAAACTGAGACTAAACGGTCTGAGACTAAACGGTCTGAGACTAAACGGTCTGAGACTAAACGGGCTGAGATTAAACGGTCTGAGACTAAACGGCCTGAGACTAAATGGCCTGAGACTAAACGGCCTGAGACTAAACGGTCTGAAACTAAATGGTCTGGAACTAAACGGCCTGAGACTAAATAAACTGAGACTAAACAATCTGAGATTTAATGGTCTGAGACTAAACGGTCTAAGATTAAACGGCCTGAGACTAAATGGCCTGGGACTAAACGGTCTGAGACTAAACGGACTGAGACTAAACGACCTGAGACTAAACAAACTGAGACTAAAGGAACTGAGACTAAACGGACTGAGACTAAACGGTCTGAGACTAAACGGTCTAAGACTAAACAGCCTGAGACTAAACGGTCTGAGACTAAACGGTCTGAGACTAAACGGCCTGAGACTAAACGGTCTGAGACTAAACGGACTGAGACTAAACGACCTGAGACTAAACAAACTGAGACTAAGCAGTCTGAGACTAAATGGTCTGAGACTAAACAGTCTGAGACTAAACAAACTGAAAATAAATGGTCTAAGACTAAACGGACTGAGACTAAATGGCTTGAGACTAAATGGTCTGAGACTAAATGGTCTGAGACTAAACGGACTGAGACTAAACGGAAAGAAACTAAATGGTCTGAGACTAAATGGCCTGAGACTAAACAAACCGAGACTAAAAGGAATGAGACTAAATGGACTGAGACTAAATGATCTGAGACTAAACGGACTGAGAATTAACAGTCTGAGACTAAACAAACTGAGAATAAATGGTCTGCGACTAAACGGACTGAGAGTAAACGGTCTGAGACTAAGCGGCCTGAGACTAAACAAACTGAGACTAAACAAACTGAGACTAAACGGCCTGAGACGAAACAGACTGAGACTAAACGGCATGAGACTAAACAAACTGAGAATAAACAAATTGAGACTAAACGACCTGAGACTAAACGGCCTGAGACTAAATGGTCTGAGACTAAATGACCTGAGCCTAAACGGCCTGAGACTAAACGCTCTGAGACTAAACTACCTGAGACTAAACGGACTGAGACTGAACGGACTGAGACTAAACGGCCTGAGACTAAACGGCCTGAGACTAAACGCTCTGAGACTAAACGGTCTGAGACTAAACGGACTGAGACTAAACGGCCTGAGACTAAACTACCTGAGACTAAACGCTCTGAAGACTAAACTACCTGAGACTAAACGGTCTGATACTAAGCGGACTGAGACTAAACGGCCTCAGACTAAACGGCCTGAGACTAAATGGCTTGAGACTAAACGACCTGAGACTTAACGGCCTGAGACTAAATGGTCTGAGACTAAACAATCTGAGACTAAATGGTCTGAGACTAAACGGTCTGAGACTAAATGGACTCAGACTAAACAAACTGAGACTTAACGGCCTGAGACTAAACAAACTGAGACTAAACGGCCTGAGACTAAACGGCCTGAGACTAAACAGACTGAGACCTAACGGCCTGAGACTAAACGTTCTGAGACTAAACGGACTGAGACTAAACGGACTGAGACTAAACAAACTGAGACTAAACGGTCTGAATCTATACGGTCTGAGATTAAATGGTCTGAGTCCAAAGGGCCTGAGACTAAATGGCTTGAGACTAAACGACCTGAGACTAAATGGCTTGAGACTAAACGGTCTGAGACTAAACGGCCTGAGACTAAACAAACAGACTAAACAAACTGAGACTAAACGGCCTGAGACGAAACGGACTGAGACTAAACGGACTGAGACTAAACGGACTGAGACTAAACATACTGAGACTAAACGGTCTGAGACTAAACGGTCTGAGACTAAACGGCCTGAGACTAAACGGCCTGAGACTAAACGGCCTGAAACTAAATGGCCTGAGACTAAACAGTCTGAGACTAAACGGCCTGAGACTAAACGGACTGAGACTAAACAAACTGAGACGAAACGGTCTGAGGCTAAACGGTCTGAGACTAAACGGATTGAAACTAAACGACCTGAGACTAAAGAAACTGAGACTAAACGGTCTGAGACTAAACGGTCTGAGACTAAATGGTCTGAGACTCAATGGCCTGAGATTAAACGGTCTGAGACTAAACAGTCTGAGACTAAACGACCTGAGACTAAACGGTCTAGACTAAACGGTCTGAGACTAAATGGCCTGAGACTAAATGGCCTGAGACTAAATGGACTGAGACTAAACGGCCTGAGAATAAACGGTCTGAGACTAAACGGCCTGAGACTAAATGGCTTGAGACTAAACGACCTGAGACTAAACGGCCTGAGACTAAACAAACTGAGACTAAACGGACTGAGACTAAATGGTCTGAGACTAAACGATCAGAGACTAAACGGACTTAGAATTAACAGTCTGAGACTAAACAAACTGAGAAAAAATGGTCTGAGACTAAACGGACTGAGATTAAACGGTCTGAGACTAAACGGCCTGAGACTAAACAAACTGAGACTAAACAAACTGAGACTAAAGGGCCTGGGACGAAACGGACTGAGACTAAACAAACTGAGAATAAACAAACTGAGACTAAACACTCTGAGACTAAACGACCTGAGACTAAACGGACTGAGACTAAATGACCTGAGACTAAACGGCCTGAGACTAAACGCTCTGAGACTAAACTACCTGAGACTAAACGGACTGAGACTAAATGACTGAGACTGAATGGCCTGAGACTGAACGGCCTGAGACTAAACGAACTGAGACTAAACGGCCTGAGACTAAACGGCCTGAGACTAAAGGGCCTGAGACTAAATGGCTTGAGACTAAACGACCTGAGACTAAATGGCCTGAGATTTATGGGTCTGAGACTAAACAAACTGAAACTAAATGGTCTGAGACTAAACGGCCTGAGACTAAACGGCCTGAGACTAAACCAACTGACACTAAACGGCCTGAGACTAAACGGTCTGAGACTAAACGGACTGAGAATAAACACACTGAGACTAAACAAACTGAGACAAAAGGGCCTGAGACTAAATGGCCTGAGACTAAATGGCCTGAGACTAAACGGCCTGAGACTAAACAGATTGAGACTAAACGGTCTGAGACTAAACGGTCTGAGACTAAATGGAATGAGACTAAACGGTCTGAGACTAAACGGACTGAGACTAAACGGCCTGAGACTAAACGGTCTGAGACTAAATGGACTGAGACTAAACGGCCTGAGACTAAACGGCCTGAGACTAAACGGAGTGAGACTAAACGGTCTGAGACTAAACGGTCTGAGACTAAATGGCCTGAGACTAAACGGTCTGAGATTAAATGGCCTAAGACTAAAGGGTATGAGACTAAGTTGACTGAGACTAAACGGTCTGAGACTAAATAGTCTGAGACTAAACGGTCTGAGACTAAATGGCCTGAGATTAAACGGTCTGAGATTAAACTGTCTGAGATTAAATGGCCTGAGACTAAACGGCCTGAGACTAAACGGTCTGAGACTAAACGCTCTGAGACTAAATGGTGTGGGACTAAACGGTCTGAGACTAAGCAGTCTGAGACTAAATGGTCTGAGATAAATGGTCTTAGACTAAATGGCCTGAGACTAAACGGTTTGAGACTAAATGGCCGGAGACGAAATGGTCTGAGACTAAATGGCCTGAGACTAAACGGACTGAGATTACATGGACTGAGACTAAACATACTGAGACTAAACGGTCTGAGACTAAACGGTCTGATACTAAACAAACTGAGACTAAACGGCCTGAGACTAAACGGCCTGAGACTAAATGGCCTGAGACTAAACAATCTGAGACTAAACGGCCTGAGACTAAACGGACTGAGACTAAACAAACTGAGACTAAACAGACTGAGACTAAACGGTCTGAGACTAAACGGACTGAGACTAAACGACCTGAGACTAAACAAACTGAGACTAAACGGTCTGAGACTAAACGGTCTGAGACTAAACGGTCTGAGACTAAACGGTCTCAGATTAAACGGCCTGAGACTAAACGGACTGAGACTAAACGACCTGAGACTAAACGGACAGAGACTAAACGACCTGAGACTAAACAAACTGAGACTAAACGAACTGAGACTAAACGGACTGAGACTAAACGGTCTGAGACTAAACGGTCTAAGACTAAACAGCCTGAGACTAAACGGCCTGAGACTAAACGGTCAGAGACTAAACGGCCTGAGACTAAACGGTCTGAGATTAAACGGACTGAGACTAAACGGTCTGAGACTAAAGGGCCTGAGACTAAATGGCTTGAGACTAAACGACCTGAGACTAAATGGCTTGAGACTAAACGGTCTGAGACTAAACAAACTGAGACTAAATGGTCTGAGACGAAACGGCCTGAGACTAAACGGCCTGAGACTAAACCAACGGACACTAAACGGCCTGAGACGAAACGGTCTTAGACTAAACGGACTGAGACTAAACAGACTGAGACTAAACAAACTGAGACTAAACGGTCTGAGACTAAACGGCCTGAGACTAAACAGCCTGAGACTAAACAAACTGAGACTAAACGAACTGAGACTAAATGGTCTGAGACTAAACGATCTGAGACTAAACGGACTGAGAATTAACAGTCTGAGACTAAACAAACTGAGAATAAATGGTCTGCGACTAAACGGACTGAGATTAAACGGTCTGAGACTAAACGGCCTGAGACTAAACAAACTTTGACTAAACAAACTGAGACTAAACGGCCTGAGACGAAACGGCCTGAGACTAAACGGCATGAGACTAAACAAACTGAGACTAAACTACCTGAGACTAAACGGACTGAGACTAAACGGTTTGAAACTAAACGGACTGAGACTAAACGGCCTGAGACTAAACGACCTGAGACTAAACAAACTGAGACTAAACGGTCTGAGACTAAACGGTCTGAGACTAAACGGTCTGAGACTAAACGGGCTGAGATTAAACGGTCTGAGACTAAGCGGCCTGAGACTAAATGGCCTGAGACTAAACGGCCTGAGACTAAACGGTCTGAAACTAAACGGTCTGAGACTAAACGGCCTGAGACTAAACAAACTGAGACTAACAGTCTGAGATTAAATGGTCTGAGACTAAACTGTCTCAGATTAAACGGCCTGAGACTAAACGGACTGAGACTAAACGACCTGAGACAAAACAAACTGAGACTAAACGAACTGAGACTAAACGGACTGAGACTAAACGGTCTGAGACTAAACGGTCTGAGACTAAGCAGTCTGAGACTAAATGGTCTGAGGTAAATGGTCTGAGACTAAACGGCCTGAGACTAAATGGTCTGAGACTAAACGGTCTGAGACTAAATGGTCTGAGAATAAATGGCCTGAGACTAAACGGTTTGAGTCTAAATGGCCGGAGACGAAATGGTCTGAGACTAAACGGACTGAGACTAAACGGACTGAGACTAAACATACTGAGACTAAACGTTCTGAGACTAAACAGTCTGAGACTAAACAAACTGAGACTAAACGGCCTGAGACTAAATAGCCTGAGACTAAACAAACCGAGACTAAACGGACTGAGACTAAATGGTCTGAGACCAAACGATCTGAGACTAAACGGACTGAGAATTAACAGTCTGAGACTAAACAAACTGAGAATAAATGGTCTGCGACTTAACGGACTGAGATTAAACGGTCTGAGACTAAACGGCCTGAGACTAAACAAACTTTGACTAAACAAACTGAGACTAAACGGCCTGAGACGAAACGGACTGAGACTAAATGGCATGAGACTAAACAAACTGAGACTAAACTACCTGAGACTAAACGGACTGAGACTGAACGGACTGAGACTAAACGGCCTGTGACTAAACGGCCTGAGACTAAACGCTCTGAGACTAAACGGTCTGAGACTAAACGGACTGAGACTAAACGGCCTGAGACTAAGCGGCCTGAGACTAAACAAACTGAGACCTAACGGCCTGAGACTAAACGTTCTGAGACTAAACGGACTGAGACTAAACGGACTGAGACTAAACAAACTGAGACTAAACGGTCTGAATCTAAACGGTCTGAGATGAAATGGTCTGAGACTAAAGGGCCTGAGACTAAATGGCTTGAGACTAAACGACCTGAGACTAAATGGCTTGAGACTAAACGGTCTGAGACTAAACAAACTGAGACTAAACGAACTGAGACTAAACATACTGAGACTAAACGCTCTGAGACTAAACGGTCTGAGACTAAACAAACTGAGACTAAACGGCCTGAGACTAAACAGCCTGAGACTAAACAAACTGAGACTAAACGGCCTGAGACTAAACGGCCTGAGATTAAACAAACTGAGACTTAACGGCCTGAGACTAAACGGACTGAGATTAAACAAACTGAGACTAAATGGTCTGAGACTAAACGGCCTGAGACTAAACGGCCTGAGACTAAACAGACTGAGACTAAATAAACTGAGACTAAACGGTCTGAGACCAAATAGACTGAGATTAAACGGTCTGAGACTAAACACCTGAGACTAAACGGCCTGAGACTAAATGACCTGAGACTAAACGGCCTGAGACTAAACGCTCTGAGACTAAACTACCTGAGACTAAACGGTCTGAGACTAAATGACTGAGACTAAATGGCCTGAGACTGAACGGCCTGAGACTAAACGGACTGAGACTAAACGGTCTGAGACTAAACGGCCTGAGACTAAATGGTCTGAGACTAAACGGTCTGAGACTAAATGGTCTGAGAATAAATGGCCTGAGACGAAACGGTTTGAGAATAAATGGCCTGTGACGAAACGGTTTGAGACTAAATGGCCAGAGACGAAATGGTCTGAGACTAAATGGCCTGAGACAAAACGGACTGAGACTAAACGGACTGAGACTAAAAATACTGAGACTAAACGCTCTGAGACTAAACTACCTGAGACTAAACGGACTGAGACTAAACGACTGAGACTAAATGGCCTGAGACTGAACGGCCTGAGACTAAACGACCTGAGACTAAACGGCCTGAGACTAAATGGCCTGAGACTAAACAAACTGAGACTAAACGGTCTGAGACTAAAGGGCCTGAGACTAAATGGCTTGAGACTAAACGACCTGAGACTAAATGGCCTGAGACTAAATGACCTGAGACTAAACAAACTGAGACTAAACGGTCTGAGACTAAACGGTCTGAGACGAAATGGTCTGAGACTAAATGGCCTGAGACAAAACGGACTGAGACTAAACGGACTGAGACTAAAAATACTGAGACTAAACGCTCTGAGACTAAACTACCTGAGACTAAACGGACTGAGACTAAACGACTGAGACTAAATGGCCTGAGACTGAACGGCCTGAGACTAAACGACCTGAGACTAAACGGCCTGAGACTAAATGACCTGAGACTAAACAAACTGAGACTAAACGGTCTGAGACTAAACGGTCTTAGACTAAACAAACTGAGACTAAACGGCCTGAGACTAAACGGCTTGAGACTTAACGACCTGAGACTAAACGGACTGAGACTAAACAAACCGAGACTAAACGGCCTGAGACTAAACGCTCTGAGACTAAACTACCTGAGACTAAACGGACTGAGACTAAACGGCCTGAGACTAAACGCTCTGAGACTAAATGACCTGAGACCAAATGGCCTGAGACTAAACGCTCTGAGAGTAAATGACCTGAGACTAAATGGCCTGAGACTAAAGGCTCTGAGACTAAACTACCTGAGACTAAACTTCCTGAGACTTAACGACCTGAGACTAAAAGGCCTGAGACTAAATGGCCTGAGACGAAACAAACTGAGACTAAACGGTCTGAGATTAAACGGCCTGAGACTAAACGGCCTGAGACTAAACGGCCTGAGACTAATTGCTCAGAGACTAATCTACCTGAGACTAAACGGCCTGAGACTAAACGGCCTGAGACTAAACAAACTGAGACTAAACGGTCTGAGACTAAACGGCCTGAGACTAAACGGACTGAGATTAAACAAACTGAGACTAAATGGTCTGAGACTAAACGGCCTGAGACTAAACGGCCTGAGACTAAACCGACTGAGACTAAACGGCCTGAGACTAAACGCTCTGAGACTAAACGGACTGAGACTAAACGGCCTGAGACTCAACAAACTGAGACTAAACGGTCTGAAACTAAACGGTCTGAGACTAAACGGTCTGAGACTAAACAGACTGAGACTAAATAAACTGAGACTAAACGGTCTGAGACCAAATAGACTGAGATTAAACGGTCTGAGACTAAACGACCTGAGACTAAACGGCCTGAGACTAAATGACCTGAGAGTAAACGGCCTGAGACTAAACGCTCTGAGACTAAACTACCTGAGACTAAACGGTCTGAGACTAAACGACTGAGACTAAATGGCCTGAGACTGAACGGCCTGAGACTAAACGACCTGAGACTAAACGGCCTGAGACTAAACGGCCTGAGACTAAACAAACTGAGGCTAAACGGTCTGAGACTAAAGGGCCTGAGACTAAATGATTTGAGACTAAACGACCTGAGACTAAATGGCCTGAGACTAAATGGTCTGAGACTAAAAAAACTGAGACTAAATGGTCTGAGACTAAACGGCCTGAGACTAAACGGCCTGAGACTAAAGCAACTGACACTAAACGGCCTGAGACTAAATGGTCTGAGACTAAACGGACTGAGACTAAACAGACTGAGACTAAACAAACTGAGACTAAACGGCCTGAGACTAAATGGTCTGAGACTAAATGGCCTGAGACTAAACGGCCTGAGACTAAACAGACTGAGACTAAACAAACTGAGACTAAACGGTCTGAGACTAAAGGGCCTGAGACTAAACGGTCTGAGACTAAACGGACTGAGACTAAACGGTCTGAGACTAAACGGTCTGAGACTAAATGGACTGAGACTAAACGGCCTGAGACTAAACAGAGTGAGACTAAACGGTCTGAGACTAAACGGTCTGAGACTAAATGGCCTGAGACTAAACGGTCTGAGATTAAATGGCCTAAGACTAAAGGGTCTGAGACTACGTTGACTGAGACTAAACGGTCTGAGACTAAATAGTCTGAGACTAAACGGTCTGAGACTAAACGGCCTGAGATTTAACGGTCTGAGATTAAACTGTCTGAGATAAAATGGCCTGAGACTAAACGGCCTGAGACTAAACGGTCTGAGACTAAACGCTCTGAGACTAAATGGTGTGGGACTAAACGGTCTGAGACTAAGCAGTCTGAGACTAAATGGTCTGAGATAAATGGTCTGAGACTAAACGGCCTGAGACTAAATGGTCTGAGACTAAACGGTCTGAGACTAAATGGTCTGAGAATAAATGGCCTGAGACTAAACGGCCTGAGACTAAACAGACTGAGACTAAACAAACTGAGACTAAACGGTCTGAGACTAAAGGGCCTGAGACTAAACGGTCTGAGACTAAACGGACTGAGACTAAACGGTCTGAGACTAAACGGTCTGAGACTAAATGGACTGAGACTAAACGGCCTGAGACTAAACAGAGTGAGACTAAACGGTCTGAGACTAAACGGTCTGAGACTAAATGGCCTGAGACTAAACGGTCTGAGATTAAATGGCCTAAGACTAAAGGGTCTGAGACTACGTTGACTGAGACTAAACGGTCTGAGACTAAATAGTCTGAGACTAAACGGTCTGAGACTAAACGGCCTGAGATTTAACGGTCTGAGATTAAACTGTCTGAGATTAAATGGCCTGAGACTAAACGGCCTGAGACTAAACGGTCTGAGACTAAACGCTCTGAGACTAAATGGTGTGGGACTAAACGGTCTGAGACTAAGCAGTCTGAGACTAAATGGTCTGAGATAAATGGTCTGAGACTAAACGGCCTGAGACTAAATGGTCTGAGACTAAACGGTCTGAGACTAAATGGTCTGAGAATAAATGGCCTGAGACTAAACGGTTTGAGTCTAAATGGCTGGAGACGAAATGGTCTGAGACTAAACGGACTGAGACTAAACGGACTGAGACTAAACATACTGAGATTAAACGTTCTGAGACTAAACGGTCTGAGACAAAACAAACTGAGACTAAACGGCCTGAGACTAAACGGCCTGAAACTAAATGGCCTGAGACTAAACAGTCTGAGACTAAACGGCCTGAGACTAAACGGACTGAGACTAAACAAACTGAGACTAAACAGACTGAGACTAAACGGTCTGAGACTAAACGGATTGAGACTAAATGACCTGAGACTAAACAAACTGAGACTAAACGGTCTGAGACTAAACGGTCTGAGACTAAATGGTCTGAGACTCAACGGCCTGAGATTAAACTGTCTGAGACTAAACGGTCTGAGATGAAACAAACTGAGACTAAAAGGTCTGAGACTAAACGGCCTGAGACTAAATGGCTTGAGACTAAACGACCTAAGACTAAACGGCCTGAGACTAAACAAACTGTGACTAAACAAATTGAGACTAAACGGCGTGGGACGAAACGGACTGAGACTAATCAAACTGAGAATAAACAAACTGAGACTAAACGCTCTGAGACTAAACGACCTGAGACTAAGCGACCTGAGACTAAATGACCTGAGACTAAACGGCCTGAGACTAAACGCTCTGAGACTAAACTACCTGAGACTAAACGGACTGAGACTAAACGACTGAGACTAAATGGCCTGAGACTGAACAGCCTGAGACTAAACGCTCTGAGACTAAACGGTCTGAGACTAAACGGACTGAGACTAAACGGCCTGAGACTAAACAAACTGAGACTAACAGTCTGAGATTAAATGGTCTGAGACTAAACGGTCTCAGATTAAACGGCCTGAGACTAAGCGGACTGAGACTAAACGACCTGAGACTAAACAAACTGAGACTAAACGAACTGAGACTAAACGGACTGAGACTAAACGGTCTGAGACTAAACGGTCTGAGACTAAGCAGTCTGAGACTAAATGGTCTGAGGTAAATGGTCTGAGACTAAACGGCCTGAGACTAAATGGTCTGAGACTAAACGGTCTGAGACTAAATGGTCTGAGAATAAATGGCCTGAGACTAAACGGTTTGAGTCTAAATGGCCGGAGACGAAATGGTCTGAGACTAAACGGACTGAGACAAAACGGACTGAGACTAAACATACTGAGACTAAACGCTCTGAGACTAAACAGTCTGAGACTAAACAAACTGAGACTAAACGGCCTGAGACTAAACAGCCTGAGACTAAACAAACCGAGACTAAACGGACTGAGACTAAATGGTCTGAGACCAAACGATCTGAGACTAAACGGACTGAGAATTAACAGTCTGAGACTAAACAAACTGAGAATAAATGGTCTGCGACTAAACGGACTGAGATTAAACGGTCTGAGACTAAACGGCCTGAGACTAAACAAACTTTGACTAAACAAACTGAGACTAAACGGCCTGAGACGAAACGGACTGAGACTAAATGGCATGAGACTAAACAAACTGAGACTAAACTACCTGAGACTAAACGGACTGAGACTGAACGGACTGAGACTAAACGGCCTGTGACTAAACGGCCTGAGACTAAACGCTCTGAGACTAAACGGTCTGAGACTAAACGGACTGAGACTAAACGGCCTGAGACTAAGCGGCCTGAGACTAAACAAACTGAGACCTAACGGCCTGAGACTAAACGTTCTGAGACTAAACGGACTGAGACTAAACGGACTGAGACTAAACAAACTGAGACTAAACGGTCTGAATCTAAACGGTCTGAGATGAAATGGTCTGAGACTAAAGGGCCTGAGACTAAATGGCTTGAGACTAAACGACCTGAGACTAAATGGCTTGAGACTAAACGGTCTGAGACTAAACAAACTGAGACTAAACGAACTGAGACTAAACATACTGAGACTAAACGCTCTGAGACTAAACGGTCTGAGACTAAACAAACTGAGACTAAACGGCCTGAGACTAAACAGCCTGAGACTAAACAAACTGAGACTAAACGGCCTGAGACTAAACGGCCTGAGATTAAACAAACTGAGACTTAACGGCCTGAGACTAAACGGACTGAGATTAAACAAACTGAGACTAAACGGCCTGAGACTAAATGGTCTGAGACTAAACGGTCTGAGACTAAATGGTCTGAGAATAAATGGCCTGAGACGAAACGGTTTGAGAATAAATGGCCTGAGACGAAACGGTTTGAGACTAAATGGCCAGAGACGAAATGGTCTGAGGCTAAATGGCCTGAGACAAAACGGACTGAGACTAAACGGACTGAGACTAAAAATACTGAGACTAAACGCTCTGAGACTAAACTACCTGAGACTAAACGGACTGAGACTAAACGACTGAGACTAAATGGCCTGAGACTGAACGGCCTGAGACTAAACGACCTGAGACTAAACGGCCTGAGACTAAATGGCCTGAGACTAAACAAACTGAGACTAAACGGTCTGAGACTAAAGGGCCTGAGACTAAATGGCTTGAGACTAAACGACCTGAGACTAAATGGCCTGAGACTAAATGACCTGAGACTAAACAAACTGAGACTAAACGGTCTGAGACTAAACGGTCTGAGACGAAATGGTCTGAGACTAAATGGCCTGAGACAAAACGGACTGAGACTAAACGGACTGAGACTAAAAATACTGAGACTAAACGCTCTGAGACTAAACTACCTAAGACTAAACGGACTGAGACTAAACGACTGAGACTAAATGGCCTGAGACTGAACGGCCTGAGACTAAACGACCTGAGACTAAACGGCCTGAGACTAAATGACCTGAGACTAAACAAACTGAGACTAAACGGTCTGAGACTAAACGGTCTTAGACTAAATGGTCTGAGACTCAATGGCCTGAGATTAAACGGTCTGAGACTAAACGATCTGAGACTAAACAAACTGAGACTAAACGGTCTGAGACTAAATGGCTTGAGACTTAACGACCTGAGAGTAAACAGCCTGAGACTAAACAAACCGAGACTAAACGGACTGAGACTAAACGCTCTGAGACTAAACTACCTGAGACTAAACGGACTGAGACTAAACGACTGAGACTAAATGGCCTGAGACTGAACAGCCTGAGACTAAACGCTCTGAAACTAAACGGTCTGAGACTAAACGGACTGAGACTAAACGGCCTGAGACTAAACGGCCTGAGACTAAACGCACTGAGACTAAACTACCTGAGACTAAACGGACTGAGACTAAACGGACTGAGACTAAACGGCCTGAGACTAAACTACCTGAGACTAAACGGACTGAGACTAAACGGACTGAGACTTAACGGCCTGAGACTAAACGCTCTGAGACTAAATGACCTGAGACCAAATGGCCTGAGACTAAACGCTCTGAGAGTAAATGACCTGAGACTAAATGGCCTGAGACTAAACGCTCTGAGACTAAACTACCTGAGACTAAACTTCCTGAGACTTAACGACCTGAGACTAAAAGGCCTGAGACTAAATGGCCTGAGACGAAACAAACTGAGACTAAACGGTCTGAGACTAAACGGCCTGAGACTAAATGGCTTGAGAGTAAACGACCTGAGACTAAACGGCCTGAGACTAAACGGCCTGAGACTAATTGCTCAGAGACTAATCTACCTGAGACTAAACGGCCTGAGACTAAACGGCCTGAGACTAAACAAACTGAGACTAAACGGTCTGAGACTAAACGGCCTGAGACTAAATGGCTTGAGACTAAACGACCTGAGACTAAATGGCCTGAGACTAAATGGTCTGAGACTAAACAAACTGAGACTAAACGGTCTGAGACTAAACGGCCTGAGACTAAACGGACTGAGATTAAACAAACTGAGACTAAATGGTCTGAGACTAAACGGCCTGAGACTAAACGGCCTGAGACTAAACCGACTGAGACTAAACGGCCTGAGACTAAACGCTCTGAGACTAAACGGACTGAGACTAAACGGCCTGAGACTCAACAAACTGAGACTAAACGGTCTGAAACTAAACGGTCTGAGACTAAACGGTCTGAGACTAAACAGACTGAGACTAAATAAACTGAGACTAAACGGTCTGAGACCAAATAGACTGAGATTAAACGGTCTGAGACTAAACGACCTGAGACTAAACGGCCTGAGACTAAATGACCTGAGAGTAAACGGCCTGAGACTAAACGCTCTGAGACTAAACGACTGAGACTAAATGGCCTGAGACTGAACGGCCTGAGACTAAACGACCTGAGACTAAACGGCCTGAGACTAAACGGCCTGAGACTAAACAAACTGAGGCTAAACGGTCTGAGACTAAAGGGCCTGAGACTAAATGATTTGAGACTAAACGACCTGAGACTAAATGGCCTGAGACTAAATGGTCTGAGACTAAAAAAACTGAGACTAAATGGTCTGAGACTAAATGGCCTGAGACTAAACGGCCTGAGACTAAAGCAACTGACACTAAACGGACTGAGACTAAACGGTCTGAGACTAAACGGACTGAGACTAAACAGACTGAGACTAAACAAACTGAGACTAAACGGCCTGAGACTAAATGGTCTAAGACTAAATGGCCTGAGACTAAACGGCCTGAGACTAAACAGACTGAGACTAAACAAACTGAGACTAAACGGTCTGAGACTAAAGGGCCTGAGACTAAACGGTCTGAGACTAAACGGACTGAGACTAAACGGTCTGAGACTAAACGGTCTGAGACTAAATGGACTGAGACTAAACGGCCTGAGACTAAACAGAGTGAGACTAAACGGTCTGAGACTAAACGGTCTGAGACTAAATGGCCTGAGACTAAACGGTCTGAGATTAAATGGCCTAAGACTAAAGGGTCTGAGACTACGTTGACTGAGACTAAACGACCTGAGACTAAATAGTCTGAGACTAAACGGTCTGAGACTAAACGGCCTGAGATTTAACGGTCTGAGATTAAACTGTCTGAGATTAAATGGCCTGAGACTAAACGGCCTGAGACTAAACGGTCTGAGACTAAACGCTCTGAGACTAAATGGTGTGGGACTAAACGGTCTGAGACTAAGCAGTCTGAGACTAAATGGTCTGAGATAAATGGTCTGAGACTAAACGGCCTGAGACTAAATGGTCTGAGACTAAACGGTCTGAGACTAAATGGTCTGAGAATAAATGGCCTGAGACTAAACGGTTTGAGTCTAAATGGCCGGAGACGAAATGGTCTGAGACTAAACGGACTGAGACTAAACAGACTGAGACTAAACATACTGAGATTAAACGTTCTGAGACTAAACGGTCTGAGACAAAACAAACTGAGACTAAACGGCCTGAGACTAAACGGCCTGAAACTAAATGGCCTGAGACTAAACAGTCTGAGACTAAACGGCCTGAGACTAAACGGACTGAGACTAAACAAACTGAGACTAAACAGACTGAGACTAAACGGTCTGAGACTAAACGGATTGAGACTAAATGACCTGAGACTAAACAAACTGAGACTAAACGGTCTGAGACTAAACGGTCTGAGACTAAATGGTCTGAGACTCAACGGCCTGAGATTAAACTGTCTGAGACTAAACGGTCTGAGACGAAACAAACTGAGACTAAAAGGTCTGAGACTAAACGGCCTGAGACTAAATGGCTTGAGACTAAACGACCTAAGACTAAACGGCCTGAGACTAAACAAACTGAGACTAAACGGACTGAGACTAAATGGTCTGAGACTAAACGATCAGAGACTTAACGGACTGAGAATTAACAGTCTGAGACTAAACAAACTGAGAATAAATGGTCTGAGACTAAACGGAGTGAGATTAAACGGTCTGACACTAAACGGCCTGAGACTAAACAAACTGTGACTAAACAAATTGAGACTAAACGGCGTGGGACGAAACGGACTGAGACTAAACAAACTGAGAATAAACAAACTGAGACTAAACGCTCTGAGACTAAACGACCTGAGACTAAGCGACCTGAGACTAAATGACCTGAGACTAAACGGCCTGAGACTAAACGCTCTGAGACTAAACTACCTGAGACTAAATGGACTGAGACTAAACGACTGAGACTAAATGGCCTGAGACTGAACAGCCTGAGACTAAACGCTCTGAGACTAAACGGTCTGAGACTAAACGGACTGAGACTAAACGACCTGAGACTAAACGGCCTGAGACTAAATGGCCTGAGACTAAACAAACTGAGACTAAACGGTCTGAGACTAAAGGGCCTGAGACTAAATGGCTTGAGACTAAACGACCTGAGACTAAATGGCCTGAGACTAAATGACCTGAGACTAAACAAACTGAGACTAAACGGTCTGAGACTAAACGGTCTGAGACGAAATGGTCTGAGACTAAATGGCCTGAGACAAAACGGACTGAGACTAAACGGACTGAGACTAAAAATACTGAGACTAAACGCTCTGAGACTAAACTACCTAAGACTAAACGGACTGAGACTAAACGACTGAGACTAAATGGCCTGAGACTGAACGGCCTGAGACTAAACGACCTGAGACTAAACGGCCTGAGACTAAATGACCTGAGACTAAACAAACTGAGACTAAACGGTCTGAGACTAAACGGTCTTAGACTAAATGGTCTGAGACTCAATGGCCTGAGATTAAACGGTCTGAGACTAAACGATCTGAGACTAAACAAACTGAGACTAAACGGTCTGAGACTAAATGGCTTGAGACTTAACGACCTGAGAGTAAACAGCCTGAGACTAAACAAACCGAGACTAAACGGACTGAGACTAAACGCTCTGAGACTAAACTACCTGAGACTAAACGGACTGAGACTAAACGACTGAGACTAAATGGCCTGAGACTGAACAGCCTGAGACTAAACGCTCTGAAACTAAACGGTCTGAGACTAAACGGACTGAGACTAAACGGCCTGAGACTAAACGGCCTGAGACTAAACGCACTGAGACTAAACTACCTGAGACTAAACGGACTGAGACTAAATGGACTGAGACTAAACGGCCTGAGACTAAACTACCTGAGACTAAACGGACTGAGACTAAACGGACTGAGACTTAACGGCCTGAGACTAAACGCTCTGAGACTAAATGACCTGAGACCAAATGGCCTGAGACTAAACGCTCTGAGAGTAAATGACCTGAGACTAAATGGCCTGAGACTAAACGCTCTGAGACTAAACTACCTGAGACTAAACTTCCTGAGACTTAACGACCTGAGACTAAAAGGCCTGAGACTAAATGGCCTGAGACGAAACAAACTGAGACTAAACGGTCTGAGACTAAACGGCCTGAGACTAAATGGCTTGAGAGTAAACGACCTGAGACTAAACGGCCTGAGACTAAACGGCCTGAGACTAATTGCTCAGAGACTAATCTACCTGAGACTAAACGGCCTGAGACTAAACGGCCTGAGACTAAACAAACTGAGACTAAACGGTCTGAGACTAAACGGCCTGAGACTAAATGGCTTGAGACTAAACGACCTGAGACTAAATGGCCTGAGACTAAATGGTCTGAGACTAAACAAACTGAGACTAAACGGTCTGAGACTAAACGGCCTGAGACTAAACGGACTGAGATTAAACAAACTGAGACTAAATGGTCTGAGACTAAACGGCCTGAGACTAAACGGCCTGAGACTAAACCGACTGAGACTAAACGGCCTGAGACTAAACGCTCTGAGACTAAACGGACTGAGACTAAACGGCCTGAGACTCAACAAACTGAGACTAAACGGTCTGAAACTAAACGGTCTGAGACTAAACGGTCTGAGACTAAACAGACTGAGACTAAATAAACTGAGACTAAACGGTCTGAGACCAAATAGACTGAGATTAAACGGTCTGAGACTAAACGACCTGAGACTAAACGGCCTGAGACTAAATGACCTGAGAGTAAACGGCCTGAGACTAAACGCTCTGAGACTAAACGACTGAGACTAAATGGCCTGAGACTGAACGGCCTGAGACTAAACGACCTGAGACTAAACGGCCTGAGACTAAACGGCCTGAGACTAAACAAACTGAGGCTAAACGGTCTGAGACTAAAGGGCCTGAGACTAAATGATTTGAGACTAAACGACCTGAGACTAAATGGCCTGAGACTAAATGGTCTGAGACTAAAAAAACTGAGACTAAATGGTCTGAGACTAAATGGCCTGAGACTAAACGGCCTGAGACTAAAGCAACTGACACTAAACGGACTGAGACTAAACGGTCTGAGACTAAACGGACTGAGACTAAACAGACTGAGACTAAACAAACTGAGACTAAACGGCCTGAGACTAAATGGTCTAAGACTAAATGGCCTGAGACTAAACGGCCTGAGACTAAACAGACTGAGACTAAACAAACTGAGACTAAACGGTCTGAGACTAAAGGGCCTGAGACTAAACGGTCTGAGACTAAACGGACTGAGACTAAACGGTCTGAGACTAAACGGTCTGAGACTAAATGGACTGAGACTAAACGGCCTGAGACTAAACAGAGTGAGACTAAACGGTCTGAGACTAAACGGTCTGAGACTAAATGGCCTGAGACTAAACGGTCTGAGATTAAATGGCCTAAGACTAAAGGGTCTGAGACTACGTTGACTGAGACTAAACGACCTGAGACTAAATAGTCTGAGACTAAACGGTCTGAGACTAAACGGCCTGAGATTTAACGGTCTGAGATTAAACTGTCTGAGATTAAATGGCCTGAGACTAAACGGCCTGAGACTAAACGGTCTGAGACTAAACGCTCTGAGACTAAATGGTGTGGGACTAAACGGTCTGAGACTAAGCAGTCTGAGACTAAATGGTCTGAGATAAATGGTCTGAGACTAAACGGCCTGAGACTAAATGGTCTGAGACTAAACGGTCTGAGACTAAATGGTCTGAGAATAAATGGCCTGAGACTAAACGGTTTGAGTCTAAATGGCCGGAGACGAAATGGTCTGAGACTAAACGGACTGAGACTAAACAGACTGAGACTAAACATACTGAGATTAAACGTTCTGAGACTAAACGGTCTGAGACAAAACAAACTGAGACTAAACGGCCTGAGACTAAACGGCCTGAAACTAAATGGCCTGAGACTAAACAGTCTGAGACTAAACGGCCTGAGACTAAACGGACTGAGACTAAACAAACTGAGACTAAACAGACTGAGACTAAACGGTCTGAGACTAAACGGATTGAGACTAAATGACCTGAGACTAAACAAACTGAGACTAAACGGTCTGAGACTAAACGGTCTGAGACTAAATGGTCTGAGACTCAACGGCCTGAGATTAAACTGTCTGAGACTAAACGGTCTGAGACGAAACAAACTGAGACTAAAAGGTCTGAGACTAAACGGCCTGAGACTAAATGGCTTGAGACTAAACGACCTAAGACTAAACGGCCTGAGACTAAACAAACTGAGACTAAACGGACTGAGACTAAATGGTCTGAGACTAAACGATCAGAGACTTAACGGACTGAGAATTAACAGTCTGAGACTAAACAAACTGAGAATAAATGGTCTGAGACTAAACGGAGTGAGATTAAACGGTCTGACACTAAACGGCCTGAGACTAAACAAACTGTGACTAAACAAATTGAGACTAAACGGCGTGGGACGAAACGGACTGAGACTAAACAAACTGAGAATAAACAAACTGAGACTAAACGCTCTGAGACTAAACGACCTGAGACTAAGCGACCTGAGACTAAATGACCTGAGACTAAACGGCCTGAGACTAAACGCTCTGAGACTAAACTACCTGAGACTAAATGGACTGAGACTAAACGACTGAGACTAAATGGCCTGAGACTGAACAGCCTGAGACTAAACGCTCTGAGACTAAACGGTCTGAGACTAAACGGACTGAGACTAAACGGACTGAGACTAAACGCACTGAGACTAAACATACTGAGACTAAACGCTCTGAGACTAAACGGACTGAGACTAAACAAACTGAGACTAAACGGCCTGAGACTAAACAGCCTGAGACTAAACAAACTGAGACTTAACGGCCTGAGACTAAACGGACTGAGATTAAACAAACTGAGACTAAATGGTCGGAGACTAAACGGCCTGAGACTAAACGGCCTGAGACTAAACCGACTGAGACTAAACGGCCTGAGACTAAACGCTCTGAGACTAAACGGACTGAGACTAAACGGCCTGAGACTCAAGAAACTGAGACTAAACGGTCTGAAACTAAACGGTCTGAGACTAAACGGTCTGAGACTAAACAGACTGAGACTAAATAAACTGAGACTAAACGGTCTGAGACCAAATAGACTGAGATTAAACGGTCTGAGACTAAACACCTGAGACTAAACGGCCTGAGACTAAATGACCTGAGACTAAACAGCCTGAGACTAAACGCTCTGAGACTAAACTACCTGAGACTAAACGGTCTGAGACTAAATGACTGAGACTAAATGGCCTGAGACTGAACGGCCTGAGACTAAACGGACTGAGACTAAACGGTCTGAGACTAAACGGCCTGAGACTAAATGGTCTGAGACTAAACGGTCTGAGACTAAATGGTCTGAGAATAAATGGCCTGAGACGAAACGGTTTGAGAATAAATGGCCTGAGACGAAACGGTTTGAGACTAAATGGCCAGAGACGAAATGGTCTGAGACTAAATGGCCTGAGACAAAACGGACTGAGACTAAACGGACTGAGACTAAAAATACTGAGACTAAACGCTCTGAGACTAAACTACCTGAGACTAAACGGCCTGAGACTAAATGGCCTGAGACTAAACAAACTGAGACTAAACGGTCTGAGACTAAAGGGCCTGAGACTAAATGGCTTGAGACTAAACGACCTGAGACTAAATGGCCTGAGACTAAATGACCTGAGACTAAACAAACTGAGACTAAACGGTCTGAGACTAAACGGTCTGAGACTAAATGGTCTGAGACTAAATGGCCTGAGACAAAACGGACCGAGACTAAACGGTCTGAGACTAAAAATACTGATACTAAACGCTCTGAGACTAAACTACCTGAGACTAAACGGACTGAGACTAAATGACTGAGACTAAATGGCCTGAGACTGAACGGCCTGAGACTAAACGACCTGAGCCTAAACGGCCTGAGACTAAATGACCTGAGACTAAACAAACTGAGACTAAACGGTCTGAGACTAAACGGTCTTAGACTAAATGGTCTGAGACTCAATGGCCTGTGATTAAACGGTCTGAGACTAAACGATCTGAGACTAAACAAACTGAGACTAAACGGTCTGAGACTAAATGGCTTGAGACTTAACGACCTGAGAGTAAACAGCCTGAGACTAAACAAACCGAGACTAAACGGACTGAGACTAAACGCTCTGAGACTAAACTACCTGAGACTAAACGGACTGAGACTAAACGACTGAGACTAAATGGCCTGAGACTGAACAGCCTGTGACTAAACGCTCTGAAACTAAACGGTCTGAGACTAAACGGACTGAGACTAAACGGCCTGAGACTAAACGGCCTGAGACTAAACGCACTGAGACTAAACTACCTGAGACTAAACGGACTGAGACTAAACGGACTGAGACTAAACGGCCTGAGACTAAACTACCTGAGACTAAACGGACTGAGACTAAACGGACTGAGACTAAACGGCCTGAGACTAAACGCTCTGAGACTAAATGACCTGAGACCAAATGGCCTGAGACTAAACGCTCTGAGAGTAAATGACCTGAGACTAAATGGCCTGAGACTAAAGGCTCTGAGACTAAACTACCTGAGACTAAACTTCCTGAGACTTAACGACCTGAGACTAAAAGGCCTGAGACTAAATGGCCTGAGACGAAACAAACTGAGACTAAACGGTCTGAGACTAAACGGCCTGAGACTAAATGGCTTGAGAGTAAACGACCTGAGACTAAACGGCCTGAGACTAAACGGCCTGAGACTAATTGCTCAGAGACTAATCTACCTGAGACTAAACGGCCTGAGACTAAACGGCCTGAGACTAAACAAACTGAGACTAAACGGTCTGAGACTAAACAGCCTGAGACTAAATGGCTTGAGACTAAACGACCTGAGACTAAACGGCCTGAGACTAAATGGTCTGAGACTAAACAAACTGAGACTAAACGGTCTGAGACTAAATGGTCTGAGACTAAACGGACTGAGATTAAACAAACTGAGACTAAATGGTCTGAGACTAAACGGCCTGAGACTAAACGGCCTGAGACTAAACCGACTGAGACTAAACGGCCTGAGACTAAACGCTCTGAGACTAAACGGACTGAGACTAAACGGCCTGAGACTCAACAAACTGAGACTAAACGGTCTGAAACTAAACGGTCTGAGACTAAACGGTCTGAGACTAAACAGACTGAGACTAAATAAACTGAGACTAAACGGTCTGAGACCAAATAGACTGAGATTAAACGGTCTGAGACTAAACGACCTGAGACTAAACGGCCTGAGACTAAATGACCTGAGAGTAAACGGCCTGAGACTAAACGCTCTGAGACTAAACTACCTGAGACTAAACGGTCGGAGACTAAACGACTGAGACTAAATGGCCTGAGACTGAACGGCCTGAGACTAAACGACCTGAGACTAAACGGCCTGAGACTAAACGGCCTGAGACTAAACAAACTGAGGCTAAACGGTCTGAGACTAAAGGGCCTGAGACTAAATGATTTGAGACTAAACGACCTGAGACTAAATGGCCTGAGACTAAATGGTCTGAGACTAAATGGCCTGAGACTAAATGGTCTGAGACTAAACGGCCTGAGACTAAACGGCCTGAGACTAAAGCAACTGACACTAAACGGCCTGAGACTAAACGGTCTGAGACTAAACGGACTGAGACTAAACAGACTGAGACTAAACAAACTGAGACTAAACGGCCTGAGACTAAATGGTCTGAGACTAAATGGCCTGAGACTAAACGGCCTGAGACTAAACAGACTGAGACTAAACAAACTGAGACTAAACGGTCTGAGACTAAAGGGCCTGAGACTAAACGGTCTGAGACTAAACGGACTGAGACTAAACGGTCTGAGACTAAACGGTCTGAGACTAAATGGACTGAGACTAAACGGCCTGAGACTAAACAGAGTGAGACTAAACGGTCTGAGACTAAACGGTCTGAGACTAAATGGCCTGAGACTAAACGGTCTGAGATTAAATGGCCTAAGACTAAAGGGTCTGAGACTACGTTGACTGAGACTAAACGACCTGAGACTAAATAGTCTGAGACTAAACGGTCTGAGACTAAACGGCCTGAGATTTAACGGTCTGAGATTAAACTGTCTGAGATTAAATGGCCTGAGACTAAACGGCCTGAGACTAAACGGTCTGAGACTAAACGCTCTGAGACTAAATGGTGTGGGACTAAACGGTCTGAGACTAAGCAGTCTGAGACTAAATGGTCTGAGATAAATGGTCTGAGACTAAACGGCCTGAGACTAAATGGTCTGAGACTAAACGGTCTGAGACTAAATGGTCTGAGAATAAATGGCCTGAGACTAAACGGTTTGAGTCTAAATGGCCGGAGACGAAATGGTCTGAGACTAAACGGACTGAGACTAAACAGACTGAGACTAAACATACTGAGATTAAACGTTCTGAGACTAAACGGTCTGAGACAAAACAAACTGAGACTAAACGGCCTGAGACTAAACGGCCTGAAACTAAATGGCCTGAGACTAAACAGTCTGAGACTAAACGGCCTGAGACTAAACGGACTGAGACTAAACAAACTGAGACTAAACAGACTGAGACTAAACGGTCTGAGACTAAACGGATTGAGACTAAATGACCTGAGACTAAACAAACTGAGACTAAACGGTCTGAGACTAAACGGTCTGAGACTAAATGGTCTGAGACTCAACGGCCTGAGATTAAACTGTCTGAGACTAAACGGTCTGAGACGAAACAAACTGAGACTAAAAGGTCTGAGACTAAACGGCCTGAGACTAAATGGCTTGAGACTAAACGACCTAAGACTAAACGGCCTGAGACTAAACAAACTGAGACTAAACGGACTGAGACTAAATGGTCTGAGACTAAACGATCAGAGACTTAACGGACTGAGAATTAACAGTCTGAGACTAAACAAACTGAGAATAAATGGTCTGAGACTAAACGGAGTGAGATTAAACGGTCTGACACTAAACGGCCTGAGACTAAACAAACTGTGACTAAACAAATTGAGACTAAACGGCGTGGGACGAAACGGACTGAGACTAAACAAACTGAGAATAAACAAACTGAGACTAAACGCTCTGAGACTAAACGACCTGAGACTAAGCGACCTGAGACTAAATGACCTGAGACTAAACGGCCTGAGACTAAACGCTCTGAGACTAAACTACCTGCGACTAAATGGACTGAGACTAAACGACTGAGACTAAATGGCCTGAGACTGAACAGCCTGAGACTAAACGCTCTGAGACTAAACGGTCTGAGACTAAACGGACTGAGACTAAACGGACTGAGACTAAACGCACTGAGACTAAACATACTGAGACTAAACGCTCTGAGACTAAACGGACTGAGACTAAACAAACTGAGACTAAACGGCCTGAGACTAAACAGCCTGAGACTAAACAAACTGAGACTAAACGGCCTGAGACTAAACGGCCTGAGATTAAACAAACTGAGACTTAACGGCCTGAGACTAAACGGACTGAGATTAAACAAACTGAGACTAAATGGTCGGAGACTAAACGGCCTGAGACTAAACGGCCTGAGACTAAACCGACTGAGACTAAACGGCCTGAGACTAAACGCTCTGAGACTAAACGGACTGAGACTAAACGGCCTGAGACTCAAGAAACTGAGACTAAACGGTCTGAAACTAAACGGTCTGAGACTAAACGGTCTGAGACTAAACAGACTGAGACTAAATAAACTGAGACTAAACGGTCTGAGACCAAATAGACTGAGATTAAACGGTCTGAGACTAAACACCTGAGACTAAACGGCCTGAGACTAAATGACCTGAGACTAAACAGCCTGAGACTAAACGCTCTGAGACTAAACTACCTGAGACTAAACGGTCTGAGACTAAATGACTGAGACTAAATGGCCTGAGACTGAACGGCCTGAGACTAAACGGACTGAGACTAAACGGTCTGAGACTAAACGGCCTGAGACTAAATGGTCTGAGACTAAACGGTCTGAGACTAAATGGTCTGAGAATAAATGGCCTGAGACGAAACGGTTTGAGAATAAATGGCCTGAGACGAAACGGTTTGAGACTAAATGGCCAGAGACGAAATGGTCTGAGACTAAATGGCCTGAGACAAAACGGACTGAGACTAAACGGACTGAGACTAAAAATACTGAGACTAAACGCTCTGAGACTAAACTACCTGAAACTAAACGGCCTGAGACTAAATGGCCTGAGACTAAACAAACTGAGACTAAACGGTCTGAGACTAAAGGGCCTGAGACTAAATGGCTTGAGACTAAACGACCTGAGACTAAATGGCCTGAGACTAAATGACCTGAGACTAAACAAACTGAGACTAAACGGTCTGAGACTAAACGGTCTGAGACTAAATGGTCTGAGACTAAATGGCCTGAGACAAAACGGACCGAGACTAAACGGTCTGAGACTAAAAATACTGATACTAAACGCTCTGAGACTAAACTACCTGAGACTAAACGGACTGAGACTAAACGACTGAGACTAAATGGCCTGAGACTGAACGGCCTGAGACTAAACGACCTGAGCCTAAACGGCCTGAGACTAAATGACCTGAGACTAAACAAACTGAGACTAAACGGTCTGAGACTAAACGGTCTTAGACTAAATGGTCTGAGACTCAATGGCCTGTGATTAAACGGTCTGAGACTAAACGATCTGAGACTAAACAAACTGAGACTAAACGGTCTGAGACTAAATGGCTTGAGACTTAACGACCTGAGAGTAAACAGCCTGAGACTAAACAAACCGAGACTAAACGGACTGAGACTAAACGCTCTGAGACTAAACTACCTGAGACTAAACGGACTGAGACTAAACGACTGAGACTAAATGGCCTGAGACTGAACAGCCTGTGACTAAACGCTCTGAAACTAAACGGTCTGAGACTAAACGGACTGAGACTAAACGGCCTGAGACTAAACGGCCTGAGACTAAACGCACTGAGACTAAACTACCTGAGACTAAACGGACTGAGACTAAACGGACTGAGACTAAACGGCCTGAGACTAAACTACCTGAGACTAAACGGACTGAGACTAAACGGACTGAGACTAAACGGCCTGAGACTAAACGCTCTGAGACTAAATGACCTGAGACCAAATGGCCTGAGACTAAACGCTCTGAGAGTAAATGACCTGAGACTAAATGGCCTGAGACTAAAGGCTCTGAGACTAAACTACCTGAGACTAAACTTCCTGAGACTTAACGACCTGAGACTAAAAGGCCTGAGACTAAATGGCCTGAGACGAAACAAACTGAGACTAAACGGTCTGAGACTAAACGGCCTGAGACTAAATGGCTTGAGAGTAAACGACCTGAGACTAAACGGCCTGAGACTAAACGGCCTGAGACTAATTGCTCAGAGACTAATCTACCTGAGACTAAACGGCCTGAGACTAAACGGCCTGAGACTAAACAAACTGAGACTAAACGGTCTGAGACTAAACGGCCTGAGACTAAATGGCTTGAGACTAAACGACCTGAGACTAAATGGCCTGAGACTAAATGGTCTGAGACTAAACAAACTGAGACTAAACGGTCTGAGACTAAACGGCCTGAGACTAAACGGACTGAGATTAAACAAACTGAGACTAAATGGTCTGAGACTAAACGGCCTGAGACTAAACGGCCTGAGACTAAACCGACTGAGACTAAACGGCCTGAGACTAAACGCTCTGAGACTAAACGGACTGAGACTAAACGGCCTGAGACTCAACAAACTGAGACTAAACGGTCTGAAACTAAACGGTCTGAGACTAAACGGTCTGAGACTAAACAGACTGAGACTAAATAAACTGAGACTAAACGGTCTGAGACCAAATAGACTGAGATTAAACGGTCTGAGACTAAACGACCTGAGACTAAACGGCCTGAGACTAAATGACCTGAGAGTAAACGGCCTGAGACTAAACGCTCTGAGACTAAACTACCTGAGACTAAACGGTCGGAGACTAAACGACTGAGACTAAATGGCCTGAGACTGAACGGCCTGAGACTAAACGACCTGAGACTAAACGGCCTGAGACTAAACGGCCTGAGACTAAACAAACTGAGGCTAAACGGTCTGAGACTAAAGGGCCTGAGACTAAATGATTTGAGACTAAACGACCTGAGACTAAATGGCCTGAGACTAAATGGTCTGAGACTAAAAAAACTGAGACTAAATGGTCTGAGACTAAACGGCCTGAGACTAAACGGCCTGAGACTAAAGCAACTGACACTAAACGGCCTGAGACTAAACGGTCTGAGACTAAACGGACTGAGACTAAACAGACTGAGACTAAACAAACTGAGACTAAACGGCCTGAGACTAAATGGCCTGAGACTAAATGGCCTGAGACTAAACGGCCTGAGACTAAACAGACTGAGACTAAACAAACTGAGAATAAACGGTCTGAGACTAAAGGGCCTGAGACTAAATGGTCTGAGACTAAACGGACTGAGACTAAACGGCCTGAGACTAAACGGTCTGAGACTAAATGGACTGAGACTAAACGGCCTGAGACTAAACAGAGTGAGACTAAACGGTCTGAGACTAAACGGTCTGAGACTAAATGGCCTGAGACTAAACGGTCTGAGATTAAATGGCCTAAGACTAAAGGGTCTGAGACTACGTTGACTGAGACTAAACGGTCTGAGACTAAATAGTCTGAGACCAAACGGTCTGAGACTAAACGGCCTGAGATTTAACGGTCGGAGATTAAACTGTCTGAGATTAAATGGCCTGAGACTAAACGGCCTGAGACTAAACGGTCTGAGACTAAACGCTCTGAGACTAAATGGTGTGGGACTAAACGGTCTGAGACTAAGCAGTCTGAGACTAAATGGTC
This sequence comes from Carcharodon carcharias, assembly GCF_017639515.1. Lineage (NCBI taxonomy): Eukaryota > Metazoa > Chordata > Chondrichthyes > Lamniformes > Lamnidae > Carcharodon > Carcharodon carcharias. The sequence goes on along the minus strand of NC_054480.1, from coordinate 150,243,530 downwards.
TGAGATAAATGGTCTGAGACTAAACGGCCTGAGACTAAATGGTCTGAGACTAAACGGTCTGAGACTAAATGGTCTGAGAATAAATGGCCTGAGACTAAACGGTTTGAGTCTAAATGGCCGGAGACGAAATGGTCTGAGACTAAACGGACTGAGACTAAACGGACTGAGACTAAACGGCCTGAAACTAAATGGCCTGAGACTAAACAAACTGAGACTAAACGGCCTGAGACTAAACGGCCTGAAACTAAATGGCCTGAGACTAAACAGTCTGAGACTAAACGGCCTGAGACTAAACGGACTGAGACTAAACAAACTGAGACTAAACAGACTGAGACTAAACGGTCTGAGACTAAACGGATTGAGACTAAATGACCTGAGACTAAACAAACTGAGACTAAACGGTCTGAGACTAAACGGTCTGAGACTAAATGGTCTGAGACTCAACGGCCTGAGATTAAACTGCCTGAGACTAAACGGTCTGAGATGAAACAAACTGAGACTAAAAGGTCTGAGACTAAACGGCCTGAGACTAAACGCTCTGAGACTAAATGACCTGAGACCAAATGGCCTGAGACTAAACGCTCTGAGAGTAAATGACCTGAGACTAAATGGCCTGAGACTAAACGCTCTGAGACTAAACTACGTGAGACTAAACTTCCTGAGACTTAACGACCTGAGACTAAAAGGCCTGAGACTAAATGGCCTGAGACGAAACAAACTGAGACTAAACGGTCTGAGACTAAACGGCCTGAGACTAAATGGCTTGAGAGTAAACGACCTGAGACTAAACGGCCTGAGACTAAACGGCCTGAGACTAATTGCTCAGAGACTAATCTACCTGAGGCTAAACGGCCTGAGACTAAACGGCCTGAGACTAAACAAACTGAGACTAAACGGTCTGAGACTAAACGGCCTGAGACTAAATGGCTTGAGACTAAACGACCTGAGACTAAATGGCCTGAGACTAAATGGTCTGAGACTAAACAAACTGAGACTAAATGGTCTGAGACTAAACGGCCTGAGACTAAACGGACTGAGATTAAACAAACTGAGACTAAATGGTCTGAGACTAAACGACCTGAGACTAAACGGCCTGAGACTAAATGACCTGAGAGTAAACGGCCTGAGACTAAACGCTCTGAGACTAAACGACTGAGACTAAATGGCCTGAGACTGAACGGCCTGAGACTAAACGACCTGAGACTAAACGGCCTGAGACTAAACGGCCTGAGACTAAACAAACTGAGGCTAAACGGTCTGAGACTAAAGGGCCTGAGACTAAATGATTTGAGACTAAACGACCTGAGACTAAATGACCTGAGACTAAATGGTCTGAGAGTAAAAAAACTGAGACTAAATGGTCTGAGACTAAATGGCCTGAGACTAAACGGCCTGAGACTAAAGCAACTGACACTAAACGGACTGAGACTAAACGGTCTGAGACTAAACGGACTGAGACTAAACAGACTGAGACTAAACAAACTGAGACTAAACGGCCTGAGACTAAATGGTCTGAGACTAAATGGCCTGAGACTAAACGGCCTGAGACTAAACAGACTGAGACTAAACAAACTGAGACTAAACGGTCTGAGACTAAAGGGCCTGAGACTAAACGGTCTGAGACTAAACGGACTGAGACTAAACGGTCTGAGACTAAACGGTCTGAGACTAAATGGACTGAGACTAAACGGCCTGAGACTAAACAGAGTGAGACTAAACGGTCTGAGACTAAACGGTCTGAGACTAAATGGCCTGAGACTAAACGGTCTGAGATTAAATGGCCTAAGACTAAAGGGTCTGAGACTACGTTGACTGAGACTAAACGGTCTGAGACTAAATAGTCTGAGACTAAACGGTCTGAGACTAAACGGCCTGAGATTTAACGGTCTGAGATTAAACTGTCTGAGATTAAATGGCCTGAGACTAAACGGCCTGAGACTAAACGGTCTGAGACTAAACGCTCTGAGACTAAATGGTGTGGGACTAAACGGTCTGAGACTAAGCAGTCTGAGACTAAATGGTCTGAGATAAATGGTCTGAGACTAAACGGCCTGAGACTAAATGGTCTGAGACTAAACGGTCTGAGACTAAATGGTCTGAGAATAAATGGCCTGAGACTAAACGGTTTGAGTCTAAATGGCCGGAGACGAAATGGTCTGAGACTAAACGGACTGAGACTAAACAGACTGAGACTAAACATACTGAGATTAAACGTTCTGAGACTAAACGGTCTGAGACAAAACAAACTGAGACTAAACGGCCTGAGACTAAACGGCCTGAAACTAAATGGCCTGAGACTAAACAGTCTGAGACTAAACGGCCTGAGACTAAACGGACTGAGACTAAACAAACTGAGACTAAACAGACTGAGACTAAACGGTCTGAGACTAAACGGATTGAGACTAAATGACCTGAGACTAAACAAACTGAGACTAAACGGTCTGAGACTAAACGGTCTGAGACTAAATGGTCTGAGACTCAACGGCCTGAGATTAAACTGTCTGAGACTAAACGGTCTGAGACGAAACAAACTGAGACTAAAAGGTCTGAGACTAAACGGCCTGAGACTAAATGGCTTGAGACTAAACGACCTAAGACTAAACGGCCTGAGACTAAACAAACTGAGACTAAACGGACTGAGACTAAATGGTCTGAGACTAAACGATCAGAGACTTAACGGACTGAGAATTAACAGTCTGAGACTAAACAAACTGAGAATAAATGGTCTGAGACTAAACGGAGTGAGATTAAACGGTCTGACACTAAACGGCCTGAGACTAAACAAACTGTGACTAAACAAATTGAGACTAAAGGGCGTGGGACGAAACGGACTGAGACTAAACAAACTGAGAATAAACAAACTGAGACTAAACGCTCTGAGACTAAACGACCTGAGACTAAGCGACCTGAGACTAAATGACCTGAGACTAAACGGCCTGAGACTAAACGCTCTGAGACTAAACTACCTGAGACTAAATGGACTGAGACTAAACGACTGAGACTAAATGGCCTGAGACTGAACAGCCTGAGACTAAACGCTCTGAGACTAAACGGTCTGAGACTAAACGGACTGAGACTAAACGGACTGAGACTAAACGCACTGAGACTAAACATACTGAGACTAAACGCTCTGAGACTAAACGGACTGAGACTAAACAAACTGAGACTAAACGGCCTGAGACTAAACAGCCTGAGACTAAACAAACTGAGACTAAACGGCCTGAGACTAAACGGCCTGAGATTAAACAAACTGAGACTTAACGGCCTGAGACTAAACGGACTGAGATTAAACAAACTGAGACTAAATGGTCTGAGACTAAACGGCCTGAGACTAAACGGCCTGAGACTAAACCGACTGAGACTAAACGGCCTGAGACTAAACGCTCTGAGACTAAACGGACTGAGACTAAACGGCCTGAGACTCAAGAAACTGAGACTAAACGGTCTGAAACTAAACGGTCTGAGACTAAACGGTCTGAGACTAAACAGACTGAGACTAAATAAACTGAGACTAAACGGTCTGAGACCAAATAGACTGAGATTAAACGGTCTGAGACTAAACACCTGAGACTAAACAGCCTGAGACTAAACGCTCTGAGACTAAACAGCCTGAGACTAAACGCTCTGAGACTAAACTACCTGAGACTAAACGGTCTGAGACTAAATGACTGAGACTAAACGGTCTGAGACTAAACGGTCTGAGACTAAATGGTCTGAGAATAAATGGCCTGAGACGAAACGGTTTGAGAATAAATGGCCTGAGACGAAACGGTTTGAGACTAAATGGCCAGAGACGAAATGGTCTGAGACTAAATGGCCTGAGACAAAACGGACTGAGACTAAACGGACTGAGACTAAATATACTGAGACTAAACGCTCTGAGACTAAACTACCTGAGACTAAACGGCCTGAGACTAAATGGCCTGAGACTAAACAAACTGAGACTAAACGGTCTGAGACTAAAGGGCCTGAGACTAAATGGCTTGAGACTAAACGACCTGAGACTAAATGGCCTGAGACTAAATGACCTGAGACTAAACAAACTGAGACTAAACGGTCTGAGACTAAACGGTCTGAGACGAAATGGTCTGAGACAAAACGGACCGAGACAAAACGGACCGAGACTAAACGGTCTGAGACTAAAAATACTGATACTAAACGCTCTGAGACTAAACTACCTGAGACTAAACGGACTGAGACTAAACGACTGAGACTAAATGGCCTGAGACTGAACGGCCTGAGACTAAACGACCTGAGCCTAAACGGCCTGAGACTAAATGACCTGAGACTAAACAAACTGAGACTAAACGGTCTGAGACTAAACGGTCTTAGACTAAATGGTCTGAGACTCAATGGCCTGAGATTAAACGGTCTGAGACTAAACGATCTGAGACTAAACAAACTGAGACTAAATGGTCTGAGACTAAATGGCTTGAGACTTAACGACCTGAGAGTAAACAGCCTGAGACTAAACAAACCGAGACTAAACGGACTGAGACTAAACGCTCTGAGACTAAACTACCTGAGACTAAACGGACTGAGACTAAACGACTGAGACTAAATGGCCTGAGACTGAACAGCCTGTGACTAAACGCTCTGAAACTAAACGGTCTGAGACTAAACGGACTGAGACTAAACGGCCTGAGACTAAACGGCCTGAGACTAAACGCACTGAGACTAAACTACCTGAGACTAAACGGTCTGAGACTAAACGGACTGAGACTAAACGGACTGAGACTAAACGCACTGAGACTAAACATACTGAGACTAAACGCTCTGAGACTAAACGGACTGAGACTAAACAAACTGAGACTAAACGGCCTGAGACTAAACAGCCTGAGACTAAACAAACTGAGACTAAACGGCCTGAGACTAAACGGCCTGAGATTAAACAAACTGAGACTTAACGGCCTGAGACTAAACGGACTGAGATTAAACAAACTGAGACTAAATGGTCTGAGACTAAACGGCCTGAGACTAAACGGCCTGAGACTAAACCGACTGAGACTAAACGGCCTGAGACTAAACGCTCTGAGACTAAACGGACTGAGACTAAACGGCCTGAGACTAAAGCAACTGAGACTAAACGGACTTAGACTAAACGGTCTGAGACTAAATAGTCTGAGACTAAACGGTCTGAGACTAAACGGCCTGAGATTTAACGGTCTGAGATTAAACTGTCTGAGATTAAATGGCCTGAGACTAAACGGCCTGAGACTAAACGGTCTGAGACTAAACGCTCTGAGACTAAATGGTGTGGGACTAAACGGTCTGAGACTAAGCAGTCTGAGACTAAATGGTCTGAGATAAATGGTCTGAGACTAAACGGCCTGAGACTAAATGGTCTGAGACTAAACGGTCTGAGACTAAATGGTCTGAGAATAAATGGCCTGAGACTAAACGGTTTGAGTCTAAATGGCCGGAGACGAAATGGTCTGAGACTAAACGGACTGAGACTAAACAGACTGAGACTAAACATACTGAGATTAAACGTTCTGAGACTAAACGGTCTGAGACAAAACAAACTGAGACTAAACGGCCTGAGACTAAACGGCCTGAAACTAAATGGCCTGAGACTAAACAGTCTGAGACTAAACAAACTGAGACTAAACGGTCTGAGACTAAAGGGCCTGAGACTAAATGGCTTGAGACTAAACGACCTGAGACTAAATGGCCTGAGACTAAATGACCTGAGACTAAACAAACTGAGACTAAACGGTCTGAGACTAAACGGTCTGAGACGAAATGGTCTGAGACTAAATGGCCTGAGACAAAACGGACCGAGACTAAACGGTCTGAGACTAAAAATACTGATACTAAACGCTCTGAGACTAAACTACCTGAGACTAAACGGACTGAGACTAAACGACTGAGACTAAATGGCCTGAGACTGAACGGCCTGAGACTAAACGACCTGAGCCTAAACGGCCTGAGACTAAATGACCTGAGACTAAACAAACTGAGACTAAACGGTCTGAGACTAAACGGTCTTAGACTAAATGGTCTGAGACTCAATGGCCTGAGATTAAACGGTCTGAGACTAAACGATCTGAGACTAAACAAACTGAGACTAAATGGTCTGAGACTAAATGGCGTGGGACGAAACGGACTGAGACTAAACAAACTGAGAATAAACAAACTGAGACTAAACGCTCTGAGACTAAACGACCTGAGACTAAGCGACCTGAGACTAAATGACCTGAGACTAAACGGCCTGAGACTAAACGCTCTGAGACTAAACTACCTGAGACTAAATGGACTGAGACTAAACGACTGAGACTAAATGGCCTGAGACTGAACAGCCTGAGACTAAACGCTCTGAGACTAAACGGTCTGAGACTAAACGGACTGAGACTAAACGGACTGAGACTAAACGCACTGAGACTAAACATACTGAGACTAAACGCTCTGAGACTAAACGGACTGAGACTAAACAAACTGAGACTAAACGGCCTGAGACTAAACAGCCTGAGACTAAACAAACTGAGACTAAACGGCCTGAGACTAAACGGCCTGAGAATAAACAAACTGAGACTTAACGGCCTGAGACTAAACGGACTGAGATTAAACAAACTGAGACTAAATGGTCTGAGACTAAACGGCCTGAGACTAAACGGCCTGAGACTAAACGCTCTGAGACTAAACGGACTGAGACTAAACGGCCTGAGACTCAAGAAACTGAGACTAAACGGTCTGAAACTAAACGGTCTGAGACTAAACGGTCTGAGACTAAACAGACTGAGACTAAATAAACTGAGACTAAACGGTCTGAGACCAAATAGACTGAGATTAAACGGTCTGAGACTAAACACCTGAGACTAAACGGCCTGAGACTAAATGACCTGAGACTAAACAGCCTGAGACTAAACGCTCTGAGACTAAACTACCTGAGACTAAACGGTCTGAGACTAAATGACTGAGACTAAACGGTCTGAGACTAAACGGCCTGAGACTAAATGGTCTGAGACTAAACGGTCAGAGACTAAATGGTCTGAGAATAAATGGCCTGAGACGAAACGGTTTGAGAATAAATGGCCTGAGACGAAACGGTTTGAGACTAAATGGCCAGAGACGAAATGGTCTGAGACTAAATGGCTTGAGAGTAAACGACCTGAGACTAAACGGCCTGAGACTAAACGGCCTGAGACTAATTGCTCAGAGACTAATCTACCTGAGACTAAACGGCCTGAGACTAAACGGCCTGAGACTAAACAAACTGAGACTAAACGGTCTGAGACTAAACGGCCTGAGACTAAATGGCTTGAGACTAAACGACCTGAGACTAAACGGCCTGAGACTAAATGGTCTGAGACTAAACAAACTGAGACTAAACGGTCTGAGACTAAACGGCCTGAGACTAAACGGACTGAGATTAAACAAACTGAGACTAAATGGTCTGAGACTAAACGGCCTGAGACTAAACGGCCTGAGACTAAACCGACTGAGACTAAACGGCCTGAGACTAAACGCTCTGAGACTAAACGGACTGAGACTAAACGGCCTGAGACTCAACAAACTGAGACTAAACGGTCTGAAACTAAACGGTCTGAGACTAAACGGTCTGAGACTAAACAGACTGAGACTAAATAAACTGAGACTAAACGGTCTGAGACCAAATAGACTGAGATTAAACGGTCTGAGACTAAACGACCTGAGACTAAACGGCCTGAGACTAAATGACCTGAGAGTAAACGGCCTGAGACTAAACGCTCTGAGACTAAACTACCTGAGACTAAACGGTCGGAGACTAAACGACTGAGACTAAATGGCCTGAGACTGAACGGCCTGAGACTAAACGACCTGAGACTAAACGGCCTGAGACTAAACGGCCTGAGACTAAACAAACTGAGGCTAAACGGTCTGAGACTAAAGGGCCTGAGACTAAATGATTTGAGACTAAACGACCTGAGACTAAATGGCCTGAGACTAAATGGTCTGAGACTAAAAAAACTGAGACTAAATGGTCTGAGACTAAACGGCCTGAGACTAAACGGCCTGAGACTAAAGCAACTGACACTAAACGGCCTGAGACTAAACGGTCTGAGACTAAACGGACTGAGACTAAACAGACTGAGACTAAACAAACTGAGACTAAACGGCCTGAGACTAAATGGCCTGAGACTAAATGGCCTGAGACTAAACGGCCTGAGACTAAACAGACTGAGACTAAACAAACTGAGACTAAACGGTCTGAGACTAAAGGGCCTGAGACTAAACGGTCTGAGACTAAACGGACTGAGACTAAACGGCCTGAGACTAAACGGTCTGAGACTAAATGGACTGAGACTAAACGGCCTGAGACTAAACAGAGTGAGACTAAACGGTCTGAGACTAAACGGTCTGAGACTAAATGGCCTGAGACTAAACGGTCTGAGATTAAATGGCCTAAGACTAAAGGGTCTGAGACTACGTTGACTGAGACTAAACGGTCTGAGACTAAATAGTCTGAGACTAAACGGTCTGAGACTAAACGGCCTGAGATTTAACGGTCGGAGATTAAACTGTCTGAGATTAAATGGCCTGAGACTAAACGGCCTGAGACTAAACGCTCTGAGACTAAATGGTGTGGGACTAAACGGTCTGAGACTAAGCAGTCTGAGACTAAATGGTCTGAGATAAATGGTCTGAGACTAAACGGCCTGAGACTAAATGGTCTGAGACTAAACGGTCTGAGACTAAATGGTCTGAGAATAAATGGCCTGAGACTAAACGGTTTGAGTCTAAATGGCCGGAGACGAAATGGTCTGAGACTAAACGGACTGAGACTAAACGGACTGAGACTAAACATACTGAGATTAAACGTTCTGAGACTAAACGGTCTGAGACAAAACAAACTGAGACTAAACGGCCTGAGACTAAACGGCCTGAAACTAAATGGCCTGAGACTAAACAGTCTGAGACTAAACGGCCTGAGACTAAACGGACTGAGACTAAACAAACTGAGACTAAACAGACTGAGACTAAACGGTCTGAGACTAAACGGATTGAGACTAAATGACCTGAGACTAAACAAACTGAGACTAAACGGTCTGAGACTAAACGGTCTGAGACTAAATGGTCTGAGACTCAACGGCCTGAGATTAAACTGTCTGAGACTAAACGGTCTGAGACGAAACAAACTGAGACTAAAAGGTCTGAGACTAAACGGCCTGAGACTAAATGGCTTGAGACTAAACGACCTAAGACTAAACGGCCTGAGACTAAACAAACTGAGACTAAACGGACTGAGACTAAATGGTCTGAGACTAAACGATCAGAGACTTAACGGACTGAGAATTAACAGTCTGAGACTAAACAAACTGAGAATAAATGGTCTGAGACTAAACGGAGTGAGATTAAACGGTCTGACACTAAACGGCCTGAGACTAAACAAACTGTGACTAAACAAATTGAGACTAAACGGCGTGGGACGAAACGGACTGAGACTAAACAAACTGAGAATAAACAAACTGAGACTAAACGCTCTGAGACTAAACGACCTGAGACTAAGCGACCTGAGACTAAATGACCTGAGACTAAACGGCCTGAGACTAAACGCTCTGAGACTAAACTACCTGAGACTAAATGGACTGAGACTAAACGACTGAGACTAAATGGCCTGAGACTGAACAGCCTGAGACTAAACGCTCTGAGACTAAACGGTCTGAGACTAAACGGACTGAGACTAAACGGACTGAGACTAAACGCACTGAGACTAAACATACTGAGACTAAACGCTCTGAGACTAAACGGACTGAGACTAAACAAACTGAGACTAAACGGCCTGAGACTAAACAGCCTGAGACTAAACAAACTGAGACTAAACGGCCTGAGACTAAACGGCCTGAGATTAAACAAACTGAGACTTAACGGCCTGAGACTAAACGGACTGAGATTAAACAAACTGAGACTAAATGGTCTGAGACTAAACGGCCTGAGACTAAACGGCCTGAGACTAAACGCTCTGAGACTAAACGGACTGAGACTAAACGGCCTGAGACTCAAGAAACTGAGACTAAACGGTCTGAAACTAAACGGTCTGAGACTAAACGGTCTGAGACTAAACAGACTGAGACTAAATAAACTGAGACTAAACGGTCTGAGACCAAATAGACTGAGATTAAACGGTCTGAGACTAAACACCTGAGACTAAACGGCCTGAGACTAAATGACCTGAGACTAAACAGCCTGAGACTAAACGCTCTGAGACTAAACTACCTGAGACTAAACGGTCTGAGACTAAATGACTGAGACTAAACGGTCTGAGACTAAACGGCCTGAGACTAAATGGTCTGAGACTAAACGGTCTGAGACTAAATGGTCTGAGAATAAATGGCCTGAGACGAAACGGTTTGAGAATAAATGGCCTGAGACGAAACGGTTTGAGACTAAATGGCCAGAGACGAAATGGTCTGAGACTAAATGGCCTGAGACAAAACGGACTGAGACTAAACGGACTGAGACTAAAAATACTGAGACTAAACGCTCTGAGACTAAACTACCTGAGACTAAACGGCCTGAGACTAAATGGCCTGAGACTAAACAAACTGAGACTAAACGGTCTGAGACTAAAGGGCCTGAGACTAAATGGCTTGAGACTAAACGACCTGAGACTAAATGGCCTGAGACTAAATGACCTGAGACTAAACAAACTGAGACTAAACGGTCTGAGACTAAACGGTCTGAGACGAAATGGTCTGAGACTAAATGGCCTGAGACAAAACGGACCGAGACTAAACGGTCTGAGACTAAAAATACTGATACTAAACGCTCTGAGACTAAACTACCTGAGACTAAACGGACTGAGACTAAACGACTGAGACTAAATGGCCTGAGACTGAACGGCCTGAGACTAAACGACCTGAGCCTAAACGGCCTGAGACTAAATGACCTGAGACTAAACAAACTGAGACTAAACGGTCTGAGACTAAACGGTCTTAGACTAAATGGTCTGAGACTCAATGGCCTGAGATTAAACGGTCTGAGACTAAACGATCTGAGACTAAACAAACTGAGACTAAATGGTCTGAGACTAAATGGCTTGAGACTTAACGACCTGAGAGTAAACAGCCTGAGACTAAACAAACCGAGACTAAACGGACTGAGACTAAACGCTCTGAGACTAATCTACCTGAGACTAAACGGACTGAGACTAAACGACTGAGACTAAATGGCCTGAGACTGAACAGCCTGTGACTAAACGCTCTGAAACTAAACGGTCTGAGACTAAACGGACTGAGACTAAACGGCCTGAGACTAAACGGCCTGAGACTAAACGCACTGAGACTAAACTACCTGAGACTAAACGGTCTGAGACTAAACGGACTGAGACTAAACGGACTGAGACTAAACGCACTGAGACTAAACATACTGAGACTAAACGCTCTGAGACTAAACGGACTGAGACTAAACAAACTGAGACTAAACGGCCTGAGACTAAACAGCCTGAGACTAAACAAACTGAGACTAAACGGCCTGAGACTAAACGGCCTGAGATTAAACAAAGTGAGACTTAACGGCCTGAGACTAAACGGACTGAGATTAAACAAACTGAGACTAAATGGTCTGAGACTAAACGGCCTGAGACTAAACGGCCTGAGACTAAACCGACTGAGACTAAACGGCCTGAGACTAAACGCTCTGAGACTAAACGGACTGAGACTAAACGGCCTGAGACTCAAGAAACTGAGACTAAACGGTCTGAAACTAAACGGTCTGAGACTAAACGGTCTGAGACTAAACAGACTGAGACTAAATAAACTGAGACTAAACGGTCTGAGACCAAATAGACTGAGATTAAACGGTCTGAGACTAAACACCTGAGACTAAACGGCCTGAGACTAAATGACCTGAGACTAAACAGCCTGAGACTAAACGCTCTGAGACTAAACTACCTGAGACTAAACGGTCTGAGACTAAATGACTGAGACTAAACGGTCTGAGACTAAACGGCCTGAGACTAAATGGTCTGAGACTAAACGGTCTGAGACTAAATGGTCTGAGAATAAATGGCCTGAGACGAAACGGTTTGAGAATAAATGGCCTGAGACGAAACGGTTTGAGACTAAATGGCCAGAGACGAAATGGTCTGAGACTAAATGGCCTGAGACAAAACGGACTGAGACTAAACGGACTGAGACTAAAAATACTGAGACTAAACGCTCTGAGACTAAACTACCTGAGACTAAACGGCCTGAGACTAAATGGCCTGAGACTAAACAAACTGAGACTAAACGGTCTGAGACTAAAGGGCCTGAGACTAAATGGCTTGAGACTAAACGACCTGAGACTAAATGGCCTGAGACTAAATGACCTGAGACTAAACAAACTGAGACTAAACGGTCTGAGACTAAACGGTCTGAGACGAAATGGTCTGAGACTAAATGGCCTGAGACAAAACGGACCGAGACTAAACGGTCTGAGACTAAAAATACTGATACTAAACGCTCTGAGACTAAACTACCTGAGACTAAACGGACTGAGACTAAACGACTGAGACTAAATGGCCTGAGACTGAACGGCCTGAGACTAAACGACCTGAGCCTAAACGGCCTGAGACTAAATGACCTGAGACTAAACAAACTGAGACTAAACGGTCTGAGACTAAACGGTCTTAGACTAAATGGTCTGAGACTCAATGGCCTGAGATTAAACGGTCTGAGACTAAACGATCTGAGACTAAACAAACTGAGACTAAATGGTCTGAGACTAAATGGCTTGAGACTTAACGACCTGAGAGTAAACAGCCTGAGACTAAACAAGCCTGAGACTAAACGGACTGAGACTAAACGCTCTGAGACTAAACTACCTGAGACTAAACGGACTGAGACTAAACGACTGAGACTAAATGGCCTGAGACTGAACAGCCTGAGACTAAACGGCCTGAGACTAAACCGACTGAGACTAAACGGCCTGAGACTAAACGCTCTGAGACTAAACGGACTGAGACTAAACGGCCTGAGACTCAACAAACTGAGACTAAACGGTCTGAAACTGAACGGTCTGAGACTAAACGGTCTGAGACTAAACAGACTGAGACTGAATAAACTGAGACTAAACGGTCTGAGACCAAATAGACTGAGATTAAACGGTCTGATACTAAACGACCTGAGACTAAACGGCCTGAGACTAAATGACCTGAGACTAAACGGCCTGAGACTAAACGCTCTGAGACTAAACAAACTGAGACTAAATGGCCTGAGACTAAACGGCCTGAGATTAAACAAACTGAGACTTAACGGCCTGAGACTAAACGGACTGAGATTAAACAAACTGAGACTAAATGGTCTGAGACTAAACGACCTGAGACTAAACGGCCTGAGACTAAACGGCCTGAGACGAAACAAACTGAGACTAAACGGCCTGAGACTAAACTACCTGAGACTAAACGGACTGAGACTAAACGGACTGAGACTAAACGCTCTGAGACTAAATGACCTGAGACTAAATGGCCTGAGACTAAACGCTCTGAGACTAAATGACCTGAGAGTAAATGGCCTGAGACTAAACGCTCTGAGACTAAACTACCTGAGACTAAACTTCCTGAAACTAAACGACCTGAGACTAAACGGCCTGAGACTAAACGGCCTGAGACGAAACAAACTGAGACTAAACGGTCTGAGACTAAACGGCCTGAGACTAAATGGCTTGAGACTAAACGACCTGAGACTAAACGGCCTGAGACTAAACGGCCTGAGACTAATTGCTCAGAGACTAATCTACCTGAGACTAAACGGCCTGAGACTAAACGGCCTGAGACTAAACAAACTGAGACTAAACGGTCTGAGACTAAACGGCCTGAGACTAAATGGCTTGAGACTAAACGACCTGAGACTAACCGGCCTGAGACTAAATGGTCTGAGACTAAACAAGCTGAGACTAAACGGTTTGAGACTAAACGGCCTGAGACTAAACGGCCTGAGACTAAACAAACTGAGACTAAACGGCCTGAGGCTAAACGGCCAGAGATTAAACAAACTGAGACTTAACGGCCTGAGACTAAACGGACTGAGATTAAACAAACTGAGAGTAAATGGTCTGAGACTAAACGGCCTGAGACTAAACGGCCTGAGACTAAACCGACTGAGACTAAACGGCCTGAGACTAAACGCTCTGAGACTAAACGGACTGAGACTAAACGGCCTGAGACTCAACAAACTGAGACTAAACGGTCTGAAACTGAACGGTCTGAGACTAAACGGTCTGAGACTAAACAGACTGAGACTGAATAAACTGAGACTAAACGGTCTGAGACCAAATAGACTGAGATTAAATGGTCTGATACTAAACGACCTGAGACTAAACGGCCTGAGACTAAATGACCTGAGACTAAACGGCCTGAGACTAAACGCTCTGAGACTAAACAAACTGAGACTAAACGGCCTGAGACTAAACGGCCTGAGATTAAACAAACTGAGACTTAACGGCCTGAGACTAAACGGACTGAGATTAAACAAACTGAGACTAAATGGTCTGAGACTAAACGACCTGAGACTAAACGGCCTGAGACTAAACGGCCTGAGACGAAACAAACTGAGACTAAACGGTCTGAGACTAAACGGCCTGAGACTAAATGGCTTGAGACTAAACGACCTGAGACTAAACGGCCTGAGACTAAACGGCCTGAGACTAATTGCTCAGAGACTAATCTACCTGAGACTAAACGGCCTGAGACTAAACGGCCTGAGACTAAACAAACTGAGACTAAACGGTCTGAGACTAAACGGCCTGAGACTAAATGGCTTGAGACTAAACGACCTGAGACTAAACGGCCTGAGACTAAATGGTCTGAGACTAAACAAACTGAGACTAAACGGTCTGAGACTAAACGGTCTGAGACTAAACGGCCTGAGACTAAACAAACTGAGACTAAACGGCCTGAGATTAAACAAACTGAGACTTAACGGCCTGAGACTAAACGGACTGAGATTAAACAAACTGAGACTAAATGGTCTGAGACTAAACGGCCTGAGACTAAACGGCCTGAGACTAAACCGACTGAGACTAAACGGCCTGAGACTAAACGCTCTGAGACTAAACGGACTGAGACTAAACGGCCTGAGACTCAACAAACTGAGACTAAACGGTCTGAAACTGAACGGTCTGAGACTAAACGGTCTGAGACTAAACAGACTGAGACTGAATAAACTGAGACTAAACGGTCTGAGACCAAATAGACTGAGATTAAACGGTCTGATACTAAACGACCTGAGACTAAACGGCCTGAGACTAAATGACCTGAGACTAAACGGCCTGAGACTAAACGCTCTGAGACTAAACTACCTGAGACTAAACGGTCTGAGACTAAATGACTGAGACTAAATGGCCTGAGACTGAACGGCCTGAGACTAAACGACCTGAGACTAAACGGACTGAGACTAAACGGCCTGAGACTAAACAAACTGAGACTAAACGGTCTGAGACTAAAGGGCCTGAGACTAAATGATTTGAGACTAAACGACCTGAGATTAAATGGCCTGAGACTAAACGGCCTGAGACTAAACAGACTGAGACTAAACGGTCTGAGACTAAACGGCCTGAGACTAAATGGTCTGAGACTAAACGGTCTGAGACTAAATGGTCTGAGAATAAATGGCCTGAGACGAAACGGTTTGAGACTAAATGGCCAGAGACGAAATGGTCTGAGACTAAATGGCCTGAGACAAAACGGACTGAGACTAAACGGACTGAGACTAAAAATACTGAGACTAAACGCTCTGAGACTAAACTACCTGAGACTAAACGGACTGAGACTAAACGACTGAGACTAAATGG
Organism: Carcharodon carcharias; assembly: GCF_017639515.1. Taxonomy (NCBI): domain Eukaryota; kingdom Metazoa; phylum Chordata; class Chondrichthyes; order Lamniformes; family Lamnidae; genus Carcharodon; species Carcharodon carcharias. The sequence continues at coordinate 150,227,777 of NC_054480.1, read as the reverse complement.
CCTGAGACTGAACGGCCTGAGACTAAACGACCTGAGACTAAACGGCCTGAGACTAAATGGCCAGAGACTAAACAAACTGAGACTAAACGATCTGAGACTAAAGGGCCTGAGACTAAATGTCTTGAGACTAAACGACCTGAGACTAAATGGCCTGAGACTAAATGACCTGAGACTAATCAAACTGAGACTAAACGGTCTGAGACTAAACGGTCTGAGACTAAATGGTCTGAGACTCAACGGCCTGAGATTAAACGGTCTGAGACTAAACGATCTGAGACTAAACAAACTGAGACTAAACGGTCTGAGACTAAATGGCTGGAGACTTAACGACCTGAGAGTAAACAGCCTGAGACTAAACAAACCGAGACTAAACGGACTGAGACTAAACGCTCTGAGACTAAACTACCTGAGACTAAACGGACTGAGACTAAACGACTGAGACTAAATGGCCTGAGACTGAACAGCCTGAGACTAAACGCTCTGAAACTAAACGGTCTGAGACTAAACGGACTGAGACTAAACGGCCTGAGACTAAACGGCCTGAGACTAAACGCACTGAGACTAAACTACCTGAGACTAAACGGACTGAGACTAAACGGACTGAGACTAAACGGCCTGAGACTAAACGGCCTGAGACTAAACCGACTGAGACTAAACGGCCTGAGACTAAACGCTCTGAGACTAAACAGACTGAGACTAAACGGCCTGAGACTCAACAAACTGAGACTAAACGGTCTGAAACTAAACGGTCTGAGACTAAACGGTCTGAGACTAAACAGACTGAGACTAAATAAACTGAGACTAAACGGTCTGAGACCAAATAGACTGAGATTAAACGGTCTGAGACTAAACGACCTGAGACTAAACGGCCTGAGACTAAATGACCTGAGAGTAAACGGCCTGAGACTAAACGCTCTGAGACTAAACTACCTGAGACTAAACGGTCTGAGACTAAACGACTGAGACTAAATGGCCTGAGACTGAACGGCCTGAGACTAAACGACCTGAGACTAAACGGCCTGAGACTAAACGGCCTGAGACTAAACAAACTGAGACTAAACGGTCTGAGACTAAAGGGCCTGAGACTAAATGATTTGAGACTAAACGATCTGAGACTAAATGGCCGGAGACTAAATGGTCTGAGACTAAACAAACTGAGACTAAATGGTCTGAGACTAAACGGCCTGAGACTAAACGGCCTGAGACTAAAGCAACTGACACTAAACGGCCTGAGACTAAACGGTCTGAGACTAAACGGACGGAGACTAAACAGACTGAGACTAAACAAACTGAGACTAAACGGCCTGAGACTAAATGGCCTGAGACTAAATGGCCTGAGACTAAACGGCCTGAGACTAAACAGACTGAGACTAAACGGTCTGAGACTAAACGGTCTGAGACTAAATGGAATGAGACTAAACGGTCTGAGACTAAACGGACTGAGACTAAACGGCCTGAGACTAATCGGCCTGAGACTAAACGGACTGTGACTAAATGGCCTGAGACTAAACGGTCTGAGATTAAATGGCCTAAGACTAAAGGGTCTGAGACTACGTTGACTGAGACTAAACGGTCTGAGACTAAATAGTCTGAGACTAAACGGTCTGAGACTAAACGGCCTGAGATTAAACGGTCTGAGATTAAACTGTCTGAGATTAAATGGCCTGAGACTAAACGGCCTGAGACTAAACGGTCTGAGACTAAACGCTCTGAGACTAAATGGTCTGGGACTAAACGGTCTGAGACTAAGCAGTCTTAGACTAAATGGTCTGAGATAAATGGTCTGAGACTAAACGGCCTGAGACTAAATGGTCTGAGACTAAACGGTCTGAGACTAAATGGACTGAGAATAAATGGCCTGAGACTAAACGGTTTGAGTCTAAATGGCCGGAGACGAAATGGTCTGAGACTAAACGGACTGAGACTAAACGGACTGAGACTAAACATACTGAGATTAAACGTTCTGAGACTAAACGGTCTGAGACAAAACAAACTGAGACTAAACGGCCTGAGACTAAACGGCCTGAAACTAAATGGCCTGAGACTAAACAGTCTGAGACTAAACGGCCTGAGACTAAACGGACTGAGACTAAACAAACTGAGACTAAACAGACTGAGACTAAACGGTCTGAGACTAAACGGATTGAGACTAAATGACCTGAGACTAAACAAACTGAGACTAAACGGTCTGAGACTAAACGGTCTGAGACTAAATGGTCTGAGACTCAACGGCCTGAGATTAAACTGTCTGAGACTAAACGGTCTGAGACGAAACAAACTGAGACTAAACGGTCTGAGACTAAACGGCCTGAGACTAAATGGCTTGAGACTAAACGACCTAAGACTAAACGGCCTGAGACTAAACAAACTGAGACTAAACGGACTGAGACTAAATGGTCTGAGACTAAACGATCAGAGACTTAACGGACTGAGAATTAACAGTCTGAGACTAAACAAACTGAGAATAAATGGTCTGAGACTAAACGGAGTAGATTAAACGGTCTGACACTAAACGGCCTGAGACTAAACAAACTGTGACTAAACAAATTGAGACTAAACGGCGTGGGACGAAACGGACTGAGACTAAACAAACTGAGAATAAACAAACTGAGACTAAACGCTCTGAGACTAAACGACCTGAGACTAAGCGACCTGAGACTAAATGACCTGAGACTAAACGGCTTGAGACTAAACGCTCTGAGACTAAACTACCTGAGACTAAATGGACTGAGACTAAACGACTGAGACTAAATGGCCTGAGACTGAACAGCCTGAGACTAAACGGTCTGAGACTAAACGGACTGAGACTAAACGGCCTGAGACTAAACGGCCTGAGACTAAACGCACTGAGACTAAACTACCTGAGACTAAACGGACTGAGACTAAACGGACTGAGACTAAACGGCCTGAGACTAAACTACCTGAGACTAAACGGACTGAGACTAAACGGACTGAGACTAAACGGCCTGAGACTAAACGCTCTGAGACTAAATGACCTGAGACTAAATGGCCTGAGACTAAACGCTCTGAGACTAAATGACCTGAGACTAAATGGCCTGAGACTAAACGCTCTGAGACTAAACTACCTGAGACTAAACTTCCTGAAACTAAACGACCTGAGACTAAACGGCCTGAGACTAAACGGCCTGAGACGAAACAAGCTGAGACTAAACGGTCTGAGACTAAACGGCCTGAGACTAAATGGCTTGAGACTAAACGACCTGAGACTAAACGGCCTGAGACTAAACGGCCTGAGACTAATTGCTCAGAGACTAATCTATCTGAGACTAAACGGCCTGAGACTAAACGGCCTGAGACTAAACAAACTGAGACTAAACGGTCTGAGACTAAACGGCCTGAGACTAAATGGCTTGAGACTAAACGACCTGAGACTAAACGGCCTGAGACTAAATGGTCTGAGACTAAACAAACTGAGACTAAACGGTCTGAGACTAAACGGTCTGAGACTAAACGGCCTGAGACTAAACAAACTGAGACTAAACGGCCTGAGACTAAACGGCCTGAGATTAAACAAACTGAGACTTAACGGCCTGAGACTAAACGGACTGAGATTAAACAAACTGAGACTAAATGGTCTGAGACTAAACGGCCTGAGACTAAACGGCCTGAGACTAAACCGACTGAGACTAAACGGCCTGAGACTAAACGCTCTGAGACCAAACGGACTGAGACTAAACGGCCTGAGACTCAACAAACTGAGACTAAACGGCCCGAGACTAATCGGCCTGAGACTAAATGGCCTGAGACTAAACGGCCTGAGACTGAACGGACTGAGACTAAACGGACTGAGACTAAACGGCCTGAGACTAAACAGAGTGAGACTAAATGGCCTGAGACTAAACGGTCTGAGATTAAATGGCCTAAGACTAAAGGGTCTGAGACTAAGTTGACTGAGTCTAAACGGTCTGAGACTAAATAGTCCTAGACTAAACGGTCTGAGACTAAACGGCCTGAGATTAAACGGTCTGAGATTAAACTGTCTGAGATTAAATGGCCTGAGACTAAACGGCCTGAGACTAAACGGTCTGAGACTAAACGCTCTGAGACTAAATGGTCTGGGACTAAACGGTCTGAGACTAAGCAGTCTGAGACTAAATGGTCTGAGATAAATGGTCTGAGACTAAACGGCCTGAGACTAAATGGTCTGAGACTAAACGGTCTGAGACTAAATGGTCTGAGACTAAATGGCCTGAGACTAAACGGTTTGAGTCTAAATGGCCGGAGACGAAATGGTCTGAGACTAAACGGACTGAGACTAAACGGACTGAGACTAAACATACTGAGACTAAACGTTCTGAGACTAAACGGTCTGAGACAAAACAAACTGAGACTAAACGGCCTGAGACTAAACGGCCTGAAACTAAATGGCCTGAGACTAAACAGTCTGAGACTAAATGGCCTGAGACTAAACGGACTGAGACTAAACAAACTGAGACTAAACAGACTGAGACTAAACGGTCTGAGACTAAACGGATTGAGACTAAATGACCTGAGACTAAACAAACTGAGACTAAACGATCTGAGACTAAACGGTCTGAGACTAAATGGTCTGAGACTCAAAGGCCTGAGATTAAACTGTCTGAGACGAAACGGTCTGAGACGAAACAAACTGAGACTAAACGGTCTGAGACTAAACGGTCTGAGACTAAATGACCTGAGACTAAACGGCCTGAGACTAAACGGTCTGAGACTAAACGGCCTGAGACTAAATGGCTTGAGACTAAACGACCTGAGACTAAACAGCCTGAGACTAAACAAACCGAGACTAAACGGACTGAGACTAAATGGTCTGAGACTAAACGATCTAAGACTAAACGGACTGAGAATTAACAGTCTGAGACTATACAAACTGAGAATAAATGGTCTGTGACTAAACGGACTGAGATTAAACGGTGTGGGACTAAACGGCCTGAGAGTTATCAAACTGAGACTAAACAACCGGAGACTAACGACCTGAGACTAAACGGCCTGAGACTAAATGACCTGAGACTAAGCGGCCTGAGACTAAACGCTCTGAGACTAAACTACCTGAGACTAAATGGACTGAGACTGAACGGACTGAGACTAATTGGCCTGAGACTAAACGGCCTGAGACTAAACGGTCTGAGACTAAACGCACTGAAACTAAATGGTGTGGGACTAAACGGTCTGAGACTAAGCAGTCTGAGACTAAATGGTCTGAGATAAATGGTCTGAGACTAAACGGCCTGAGACTAAATGGTCTGAGACTAAACGGTCTGAGACTAAATGGTTTGAGAATAAATGGCCTGAGACTAAACGGTTTGAGTCTAAATGGCCGGAGACGAAATGGTCTGAGACTAAATGGCCTGAGACTAAACGGACTGAGACTAAACATACTGAGACTAAACAGACTGAGACTAAACGGTCTGAGACTAAACGGATTGAGACTAAATGACCTGAGACTAAACAAACTGAGACTAAACGGTCTGAGACTAAACGGTCTGAGACTAAATGGTCTGAGACTAAACGGCCTGAGACTAAACGGACCGAGACTAAACGGCCTGAGACTAAACGGTCTGAGACTAAACGGCCTGAGACTAAACGGACCGAGACTAAACGGCCTGAGACTAAACGGTCTGAGACTAAACGGCCTGAGACTAAATGTCTTGAGACTAAACGACCTGAGACTAAACAGCCTGAGACTAAATGGTCTGAGACTAAACGATCTAAGACTAAACGGACTGAGAATTAACAGTCTGAGACTATACAAACTGAGAATAAATGGTCTGCGACTGAACGGACTGAGATTAAACGGTGTGGGACTAAACGGCCTGAGAGTTATCAAACTGAGACTAAACAACCGGAGACTAACGACCTGAGACTAAACGGCCTGAGACTAAATGACCTGAGACTAAACGGCCTGAGACTAAACGCTCTGAGACTAAACTACCTGAGACTAAACGGACTGAGACTGAACGGACTGAGACTAAATGGCCTGAGACTAAACGGCCTGAGACTAAACGGTCTGAGACTAAACGCACTGAAACTAAATGGTGTGGGACTAAACGGTCTGAGACTAAGCAGTCTGAGACTAAATGGTCTGAGATAAATGGTCTGAGACTAAACGGCCTGAGACTAAATGGTCTGAGACTAAACGGTCTGAGACTAAATGGTTTGAGAATAAATGGCCTGAGACTAAACGGTTTGAGTCTAAATGGCCGGAGACGAAATGGTCTTAGACTAAATGGCCTGAGACTAAACGGACTGAGACTAAACATACTGAGACTAAACATACTGAGACTAAACAGTCTGAGACTAAACGGTCTGAGACTAAACAAACTGAGACTAAACGGCCTGAGACTTAACGGCCTGAAACTAAATGGCCTGAGACTAAGCAGTCTGAGACTAAACGGCCTGAGACTAAACGGACTGAGACTAAACAAACTGAGACTAAACAGACTGAGACTAAACGGTCTGAGACTAAACGGATTGAGACTAAACGACCTGAGACTAAACAAACTGAGACTAAACGGTCTGAGACTAAACGGTCTGAGACTAAATGGTCTGAGACTAAACGGTCTGAGACTAAACGGACTGAGACTAAACGGCCTGAGACTAAACGGTCTGAGACTAAATGGCCTGAGACTAAATGGCTTGAGACTAAACGACCTGAGACTAAACAGCCTGAGACAAAACAAACTGAGATTAAACGGACTGAGACTAAATGGTCTGAGACTAAACGATCTAAGACTAAACGGACTGAGAATTAACAGTCTGAGACTATAACAAACTGAGAATAAATGGTCTGCGACTAAACGGACTGAGATTAAACGGTGTGGGACTAAACGGCCTGAGAGTTATCAAACTGAGACTAAACAACCGGAGACTAACGGCCTGAGACGAAACGGACTGAAACTAAACGGCATGAGACTAAACAAATTGAGAATAAACAAACTGAGTCTAAACGCTGTGAGACTAAACGACCTGAGACTAAACGGCCTGAGACTAAATGACCTGAGACTAAACGGCCTGAGACTAAACGCTCTGAGACTAAACTACCTGAGACTAAACGGACTGAGACTGAACGGACTGAGACTAAATGGCCTGAGACTAAACGGCCTGAGAGTAAACGGCCTGAGACTAAATGCTCTGAGACTAAACTACCTGAGACTAAACGGACTGAGACTAAACGGTCTGAGTCTAAACGGACTGAGACTAAACAGTCTGAGACTAAACTACCTGAGACTAAACGGACTGAGACTAAACGGTCTGAGACTAAACTACCTGAGACTAAACGGACTGAGACTAAACAGACTGAGACTAAACGGCCTGAGACTAAACGGCCTGAGACTAAACGCTCTGAGACTAAACTACCTGAGACTAAACGGACTGAGACTAAACGGTCTAAGACTAAACGGACTGAGACTAAACGGCCTGAGACTAAACGGCCTGAGACTAAATGGACTGAGATTAAACACACTGAGACGAAATGGTCTGAATCTAAACGGTCTGAGATTAAATGGTCTGAGACTAAAGGGCCTGAGACTAAATGGCCCGAGACTAAACAAACTGAGACTAAATGGTCTGATACTAAACGGCCTGAGACTAAATGCTCTGAGACTAAACGCTCTGAGACTAAATGGTCTGGGACTAAATGGTCTGAGACTAAGCAGTCTGAGACTAAATGGTCTGAGATAAATGGTCTGAGACTAAACGGCCTGAGACTAAATGGTCTGAGACTAAACGGTCTGAGACTAAATGGTCTGAGAATAAATGGCCTGAGACTAAACGGTTTGAGACGAAATGGCTGGAGACGAAATGGTCTGAGACTGAATGGCCTGAGACTAAACGGACTGAGACTAAACGGACTGAGACTAAATGGCCTGAGACTAAACGGTCTGAGACTAAACGGTCTGAGACTAAACAAACTGAGACTAAACGGCCTGAGACTAAACGGCCTGAAACTAAATGGCCTGAGACTAAACAATCTGAGACTAAACGGCCTGAGTCTAAACGGACTGAGACTAAACAAACTGAGACTAAACAGACTGAGACTAAACGGTCTGAGACAAAACGGATTGAAACTAAACGACCTGAGACTAAACAAACTGAGACTAAACGGTCTGAGACTAAACGGTCTGAGACTAAATGGAATGAGACTAAACGGTCTGAGACTAAACGGACTGAGACTAAACGGCCTGAGACTAAAAGGTCTGAGACTAAATGGACTGAGACTAAACGGCCTGAGACTAAACGGCCTGAGACTAAACGGACTGAGACTAAATGGACTGAGACTAAATGGCCTGAGACTAAACAGAGTGAGACTAAACGGTCTGAGACTAAACGGTCTGAGACTAAATGGCCTGAGTCTAAACGGTCTGAGATTAAATGGCCTAAGACTAAAGGGTCTGAGACTAAGTTGACTGAGACTAAACGGTCTGAGACTAAATAGTCTGAGACTAAACGGTCTGAGACTAAACGGCCTGAAATTAAACGGTCTGAGATTAAACTGTCTGAGATTAAATGGCCTGAGACTAAACGGCTTGAGACTAAACGTTCTGAGACTAAACGCACTGAAACTAAATGTTGTGGGACTAAACGGTCTGAGACTAAGCAGTCTGAGACTAAATGGTCTGAGATAAATGGTCTGAGACTAAACGGCCTGAGACTAAATGGTCTGAGACTAAACGGTCTGAGACTAAATGGTCTGAGAATAAATGGCCTGAGACTAAACGGTTTGAGTCTAAATGGCCGGAGACGAAATGGTCTGAGACTAAACGGACTGAGACTAAACGGACTGAGACTAAACATACTGAGACTAAACGGTCTGAGACTAAACGGTCTGAGACTAAACAAACTGAGACTAAACGGCCTGAGACTAAACGGCCTGAAACTAAATGGCCTGAGACTAAGCAGTCTGAGACTAAACGGCCTGAGACTAAACGGACTGAGACTAAACAAACTGAGACTAAACAGACTGAGACTAAACGGTCTGAGACTAAACGGATTGAGACTAAATGACCTGAGACTAAACAAACTGAGACTAAACGGTCTGAGACTAAACGGTCTGAGACTAAATGGTCTGAGACTCAACGGCCTGAGATTAAACTGTCTGAGACTAAACGGTCTGAGACGAAACAAACTGAGACTAAACGGTCTGAGACTAAACGGCCTGAGACTAAATGGCTTGAGACTAAACGACCTGAGACTAAATGGCCTGAGACTAAACGGCCTGAGACTAAACGGCCTGAGACTAATCGCTCAGAGACTAATCTACCTGAGACTAAACGGCCTGAGACTAAACGGCCTGAGACTAAACAAACTGAGACTAAACGGTCTGAGACTAAACGGCCTGAGACTAAATGGCTTGAGACTAAACGACCTGAGACTAAACAGCCTGAGACTAAACAAACCGAGGCTAAACGGACTGAGACTAAATGGTCTGAGACTAAACGATCTAAGACTAAACGGACTGAGAATTAACAGTCTGAGACTATACAAACTGAGAATAAATGGTCTGTGACTAAACGGACTGAGATTAAACGGTGTGGGACTAAACGGCCTGAGAGTTATCAAACTGAGACTAAACAACCGGAGACTAACGACCTGAGACTAAACGGCCTGAGACTAAATGACCTGAGACTAAGCGGCCTGAGACTAAACGCTCTGAGACTAAACTACCTGAGACTAAATGGACTGAGACTGAACGGACTGAGACTAATTGGCCTGAGACTAAACGGCCTGAGACTAAACGGTCTGAGACTAAACGCACTGAAACTAAATGGTGTGGGACTAAACGGTCTGAGACTAAGCAGTCTGAGACTAAATGGTCTGAGATAAATGGTCTGAGACTAAACGGCCTGAGACTAAATGGTCTGAGACTAAACGGTCTGAGACTAAATGGTTTGAGAATAAATGGCCTGAGACTAAACGGTTTGAGTCTAAATGGCCGGAGACGAAATGGTCTGAGACTAAATGGCCTGAGACTAAACGGACTGAGACTAAACATACTGAGACTAAACATACTGAGACTAAACGGTCTGAGACTAAACGGTCTGAGACTAAACAAACTGAGACTAAACGGCCTGAGACTTAACGGCCTGAAACTAAATGGCCTGAGACTAAGCAGTCTGAGACTAAACGGCCTGAGACTAAACGGACTGAGACTAAACAAACTGAGACTAAACAGACTGAGACTAAACGGTCTGAGACTAAACGGATTGAGACTAAATGACCTGAGACTAAACAAACTGAGACTAAACGGTCTGAGACTAAACGGTCTGAGACTAAATGGTCTGAGACTAAACGGCCTGAGACTAAACGGACCGAGACTAAACGGCCTGAGACTAAACGGTCTGAGACTAAACGGCCTGAGACTAAACGGACCGAGACTAAACGGCCTGAGACTAAACGGTCTGAGACTAAACGGCCTGAGATTAAATGTCTTGAGACTATACGACCTGAGACTAAACAGCCTGAGACTAAATGGTCTGAGACTAAACGATCTAAGACTAAACGGACTGAGAATTAACAGTCTGAGACTATACAAACTGAGAATAAATGGTCTGCGACTGAACGGACTGAGATTAAACGGTGTGGGACTAAACGGCCTGAGAGTTATCAAACTGAGACTAAACAACCGGAGACTAACGACCTGAGACTAAACGGCCTGAGACTAAATGACCTGAGACTAAACGGCCTGAGACTAAACGCTCTGAGACTAAACTACCTGAGACTAAACGGACTGAGACTGAACGGACTGAGACTAAATGGCCTGAGACTAAACGGCCTGAGACTAAACGGTCTGAGACTAAACGCACTGAAACTAAATGGTGTGGGACTAAACGGTCTGAGACTAAGCAGTCTGAGACTAAATGGTCTGAGATAAATGGTCTGAGACTAAACGGCCTGAGACTAAATGGTCTGAGACTAAACGGTCTGAGACTAAATGGTTTGAGAATAAATGGCCTGAGACTAAACGGTTTGAGTCTAAATGGCCGGAGACGAAATGGTCTTAGACTAAATGGCCTGAGACTAAACGGACTGAGACTAAACATACTGAGACTAAACATACTGAGACTAAACAGTCTGAGACTAAACGGTCTGAGACTAAACAAACTGAGACTAAACGGCCTGAGACTTAACGGCCTGAAACTAAATGGCCTGAGACTAAGCAGTCTGAGACTAAACGGCCTGAGACTAAACGGACTGAGACTAAACAAACTGAGACTAAACAGACTGAGACTAAACGGTCTGAGACTAAACGGATTGAGACTAAACGACCTGAGACTAAACAAACTGAGACTAAACGGTCTGAGACTAAACGGTCTGAGACTAAATGGTCTGAGACTAAACGGTCTGAGACTAAACGGACTGAGACTAAACGGCCTGAGACTAAACGGTCTGAGACTAAATGGCCTGAGACTAAATGGCTTGAGACTAAACGACCTGAGACTAAACAGCCTGAGACAAAACAAACTGAGATTAAACGGACTGAGACTAAATGGTCTGAGACTAAACGATCTAAGACTAAACGGACTGAGAATTAACAGTCTGAGACTATAACAAACTGAGAATAAATGGTCTGCGACTAAACGGACTGAGATTAAACGGTGTGGGACTAAACGGCCTGAGAGTTATCAAACTGAGACTAAACAACCGGAGACTAACGGCCTGAGACGAAACGGACTGAGACTAAACGGCATGAGACTAAACAAATTGAGAATAAACAAACTGAGTCTAAACGCTGTGAGACTAAACGACCTGAGACTAAACGGCCTGAGACTAAATGACCTGAGACTAAACGGCCTGAGACTAAACGCTCTGAGACTAAACTACCTGAGACTAAACGGACTGAGACTGAACGGACTGAGACTAAACGGCCTGAGACTAAACGGCCTGAGAGTAAACGGCCTGAGACTAAATGCTCTGAGACTAAACTACCTGAGACTAAACGGACTGAGACTAAACGGTCTGAGTCTAAACGGACTGAGACTAAACAGTCTGAGACTAAACTACCTGAGACTAAACGGACTGAGACTAAACGGTCTGAGACTAAACTACCTGAGACTAAACGGACTGAGACTAAACGGTCTGAGACTAAACAGACTGAGACTAAACGGCCTGAGACTAAACGGCCTGAGACTAAACGCTCTGAGACTAAACTACCTGAGACTAAACGGACTGAGACTAAACGGTCTAAGACTAAACGGACTGAGACTAAACGGCCTGAGACTAAACGGCCTGAGACTAAATGGACTGAGATTAAACACACTGAGACGAAATGGTCTGAATCTAAACGGTCTGAGATTAAATGGTCTGAGACTAAAGGGCCTGAGACTAAATGGCCCGAGACTAAACAAACTGAGACTAAATGGTCTGATACTAAACGGCCTGAGACTAAATGCTCTGAGACTAAACGCTCTGAGACTAAATGGTCTGGGACTAAATGGTCTGAGACTAAGCAGTCTGAGACTAAATGGTCTGAGATAAATGGTCTGAGACTAAACGGCCTGAGACTAAATGGTCTGAGACTAAACGGTCTGAGACTAAATGGTCTGAGAATAAATGGCCTGAGACTAAACGGTTTGAGACGAAATGGCTGGAGACGAAATGGTCTGAGACTGAATGGCCTGAGACTAAACGGACTGAGACTAAACGGACTGAGACTAAATGGCCTGAGACTAAACGGTCTGAGACTAAACGGTCTGAGACTAAACAAACTGAGACTAAACGGCCTGAGACTAAACGGCCTGAAACTAAATGGCCTGAGACTAAACAATCTGAGACTAAACGGCCTGAGTCTAAACGGACTGAGACTAAACAAACTGAGACTAAACAGACTGAGACTAAACGGTCTGAGACAAAACGGATTGAAACTAAACGACCTGAGACTAAACAAACTGAGACTAAACGGTCTGAGACTAAACGGTCTGAGACTAAATGGAATGAGACTAAACGGTCTGAGACTAAACGGACTGAGACTAAACGGCCTGAGACTAAAAGGTCTGAGACTAAATGGACTGAGACTAAACGGCCTGAGACTAAACGGCCTGAGACTAAACGGACTGAGACTAAATGGACTGAGACTAAATGGCCTGAGACTAAACAGAGTGAGACTAAACGGTCTGAGACTAAACGGTCTGAGACTAAATGGCCTGAGTCTAAACGGTCTGAGATTAAATGGCCTAAGACTAAAGGGTCTGAGACTAAGTTGACTGAGACTAAACGGTCTGAGACTAAATAGTCTGAGACTAAACGGTCTGAGACTAAACGGCCTGAAATTAAACGGTCTGAGATTAAACTGTCTGAGATTAAATGGCCTGAGACTAAACGGCTTGAGACTAAACGTTCTGAGACTAAACGCACTGAAACTAAATGTTGTGGGACTAAACGGTCTGAGACTAAGCAGTCTGAGACTAAATGGTCTGAGATAAATGGTCTGAGACTAAACGGCCTGAGACTAAATGGTCTGAGACTAAACGGTCTGAGACTAAATGGTCTGAGAATAAATGGCCTGAGACTAAACGGTTTGAGTCTAAATGGCCGGAGACGAAATGGTCTGAGACTAAACGGACTGAGACTAAACGGACTGAGACTAAACATACTGAGACTAAACGGTCTGAGACTAAACGGTCTGAGACTAAACAAACTGAGACTAAACGGCCTGAGACTAAACGGCCTGAAACTAAATGGCCTGAGACTAAGCAGTCTGAGACTAAACGGCCTGAGACTAAACGGACTGAGACTAAACAAACTGAGACTAAACAGACTGAGACTAAACGGTCTGAGACTAAACGGATTGAGACTAAATGACCTGAGACTAAACAAACTGAGACTAAACGGTCTGAGACTAAACGGTCTGAGACTAAATGGTCTGAGACTCAACGGCCTGAGATTAAACTGTCTGAGACTAAACGGTCTGAGACGAAACAAACTGAGACTAAACGGTCTGAGACTAAACGGCCTGAGACTAAATGGCTTGAGACTAAACGACCTGAGACTAAATGGCCTGAGACTAAACGGCCTGAGACTAAACGGCCTGAGACTAATCGCTCAGAGACTAATCTACCTGAGACTAAACGGCCTGAGACTAAACGGCCTGAGACTAAACAAACTGAGACTAAACGGTCTGAGACTAAACGGCCTGAGACTAAATGGCTTGAGACTAAACGACCTGAGACTAAACAGCCTGAGACTAAACAAACCGAGGCTAAACGGACTGAGACTAAATGGTCTGAGACTAAACGATCTAAGACTAAACGGACTGAGAATTAACAGTCTGAGACTATACAAACTGAGAATAAATGGTCTGTGACTAAACGGACTGAGATTAAACGGTGTGGGACTAAACGGCCTGAGAGTTATCAAACTGAGACTAAACAACCGGAGACTAACGACCTGAGACTAAACGGCCTGAGACTAAATGACCTGAGACTAAGCGGCCTGAGACTAAACGCTCTGAGACTAAACTACCTGAGACTAAATGGACTGAGACTGAACGGACTGAGACTAATTGGCCTGAGACTAAACGGCCTGAGACTAAACGGTCTGAGACTAAACGCACTGAAACTAAATGGTGTGGGACTAAACGGTCTGAGACTAAGCAGTCTGAGACTAAATGGTCTGAGATAAATGGTCTGAGACTAAACGGCCTGAGACTAAATGGTCTGAGACTAAACGGTCTGAGACTAAATGGTTTGAGAATAAATGGCCTGAGACTAAACGGTTTGAGTCTAAATGGCCGGAGACGAAATGGTCTGAGACTAAATGGCCTGAGACTAAACGGACTGAGACTAAACATACTGAGACTAAACATACTGAGACTAAACGGTCTGAGACTAAACGGTCTGAGACTAAACAAACTGAGACTAAACGGCCTGAGACTTAACGGCCTGAAACTAAATGGCCTGAGACTAAGCAGTCTGAGACTAAACGGCCTGAGACTAAACGGACTGAGACTAAACAAACTGAGACTAAACAGACTGAGACTAAACGGTCTGAGACTAAACGGATTGAGACTAAATGACCTGAGACTAAACAAACTGAGACTAAACGGTCTGAGACTAAACGGTCTGAGACTAAATGGTCTGAGACTAAACGGCCTGAGACTAAACGGACCGAGACTAAACGGCCTGAGACTAAACGGTCTGAGACTAAACGGCCTGAGACTAAACGGACCGAGACTAAACGGCCTGAGACTAAACGGTCTGAGACTAAACGGCCTGAGATTAAATGTCTTGAGACTATACGACCTGAGACTAAACAGCCTGAGACTAAATGGTCTGAGACTAAACGATCTAAGACTAAACGGACTGAGAATTAACAGTCTGAGACTATACAAACTGAGAATAAATGGTCTGCGACTGAACGGACTGAGATTAAACGGTGTGGGACTAAACGGCCTGAGAGTTATCAAACTGAGACTAAACAACCGGAGACTAACGACCTGAGACTAAACGGCCTGAGACTAAATGACCTGAGACTAAACGGCCTGAGACTAAACGCTCTGAGACTAAACTACCTGAGACTAAACGGACTGAGACTGAACGGACTGAGACTAAATGGCCTGAGACTAAACGGCCTGAGACTAAACGGTCTGAGACTAAACGCACTGAAACTAAATGGTGTGGGACTAAACGGTCTGAGACTAAGCAGTCTGAGACTAAATGGTCTGAGATAAATGGTCTGAGACTAAACGGCCTGAGACTAAATGGTCTGAGACTAAACGGTCTGAGACTAAATGGTTTGAGAATAAATGGCCTGAGACTAAACGGTTTGAGTCTAAATGGCCGGAGACGAAATGGTCTTAGACTAAATGGCCTGAGACTAAACGGACTGAGACTAAACATACTGAGACTAAACATACTGAGACTAAACAGTCTGAGACTAAACGGTCTGAGACTAAACAAACTGAGACTAAACGGCCTGAGACTTAACGGCCTGAAACTAAATGGCCTGAGACTAAGCAGTCTGAGACTAAACGGCCTGAGACTAAACGGACTGAGACTAAACAAACTGAGACTAAACAGACTGAGACTAAACGGTCTGAGACTAAACGGATTGAGACTAAACGACCTGAGACTAAACAAACTGAGACTAAACGGTCTGAGACTAAACGGTCTGAGACTAAATGGTCTGAGACTAAATGGTCTGAGACTAAACGGACTGAGACTAAACGGCCTGAGACTAAACGGTCTGAGACTAAATGGCCTGAGACTAAATGGCTTGAGACTAAACGACCTGAGACTAAACAGCCTGAGACAAAACAAACTGAGATTAAACGGACTGAGACTAAATGGTCTGAGACTAAACGATCTAAGACTAAACGGACTGAGAATTAACAGTCTGAGACTATAACAAACTGAGAATAAATGGTCTGCGACTAAACGGACTGAGATTAAACGGTGTGGGACTAAACGGCCTGAGAGTTATCAAACTGAGACTAAACAACCGGAGACTAACGGCCTGAGACGAAACGGACTGAGACTAAACGGCATGAGACTAAACAAATTGAGAATAAACAAACTGAGTCTAAACGCTGTGAGACTAAACGACCTGAGACTAAACGGCCTGAGACTAAATGACCTGAGACTAAACGGCCTGAGACTAAACGCTCTGAGACTAAACTACCTGAGACTAAACGGACTGAGACTGAACGGACTGAGACTAAACGGCCTGAGACTAAACGGCCTGAGAGTAAACGGCCTGAGACTAAATGCTCTGAGACTAAACTACCTGAGACTAAACGGACTGAGACTAAACGGTCTGAGTCTAAACGGACTGAGACTAAACAGTCTGAGACTAAACTACCTGAGACTAAACGGACTGAGACTAAACGGTCTGAGACTAAACTACCTGAGACTAAACGGACTGAGACTAAACGGTCTGAGACTAAACAGACTGAGACTAAACGGCCTGAGACTAAACGGCCTGAGACTAAACGCTCTGAGACTAAACTACCTGAGACTAAACGGACTGAGACTAAACGGTCTAAGACTAAACGGACTGAGACTAAACGGCCTGAGACTAAACGGCCTGAGACTAAATGGACTGAGATTAAACACACTGAGACGAAATGGTCTGAATCTAAACGGTCTGAGATTAAATGGTCTGAGACTAAAGGGCCTGAGACTAAATGGCCCGAGACTAAACAAACTGAGACTAAATGGTCTGATACTAAACGGCCTGAGACTAAATGCTCTGAGACTAAACGCTCTGAGACTAAATGGTCTGGGACTAAATGGTCTGAGACTAAGCAGTCTGAGACTAAATGGTCTGAGATAAATGGTCTGAGACTAAACGGCCTGAGACTAAATGGTCTGAGACTAAACGGTCTGAGACTAAATGGTCTGAGAATAAATGGCCTGAGACTAAACGGTTTGAGACGAAATGGCTGGAGACGAAATGGTCTGAGACTGAATGGCCTGAGACTAAACGGACTGAGACTAAACGGACTGAGACTAAATGGCCTGAGACTAAACGGTCTGAGACTAAACGGTCTGAGACTAAACAAACTGAGACTAAACGGCCTGAGACTAAACGGCCTGAAACTAAATGGCCTGAGACTAAACAATCTGAGACTAAACGGCCTGAGTCTAAACGGACTGAGACTAAACAAACTGAGACTAAACAGACTGAGACTAAACGGTCTGAGACAAAACGGATTGAAACTAAACGACCTGAGACTAAACAAACTGAGACTAAACGGTCTGAGACTAAACGGTCTGAGACTAAATGGAATGAGACTAAACGGTCTGAGACTAAAAGGTCTGAGACTAAATGGACTGAGACTAAACGGCCTGAGACTAAACGGCCTGAGACTAAACGGACTGAGACTAAACGGCCTGAGACTAAAAGGTCTGAGACTAAATGGACTGAGACTAAACGGACTGAGACTAAACGGCCTGAGACTAAAAGGTCTGAGACTAAATGGACTGAGACTAAACGGCCTGAGACTAAACGGCCTGAGACTAAACGGACTGAGACTAAATGGACTGAGACTAAATGGCCTGAGACTAAACAGAGTGAGACTAAACGGTCTGAGACTAAACGGTCTGAGACTAAATGGCCTGAGTCTAAACGGTCTGAGATTAAATGGCCTAAGACTAAAGGGTCTGAGACTAAGTTGACTGAGACTAAACGGTCTGAGACTAAATAGTCTGAGACTAAACGGTCTGAGACTAAACGGACTGAAATTAAACGGTCTGAGATTAAACTGTCTGAGATTAAATGGCCTGAGACTAAACGGCTTGAGACTAAACGTTCTGAGACTAAACGCACTGAAACTAAATGTTGTGGGACTAAACGGTCTGAGACTAAGCAGTCTGAGACTAAATGGTCTGAGATAAATGGTCTGAGACTAAACGGCCTGAGACTAAATGGTCTGAGACTAAACGGTCTGAGACTAAATGGTCTGAGAATAAATGGCCTGAGACTAAACGGTTTGAGTCTAAATGGCCGGAGACGAAATGGTCTGAGACTAAACGGACTGAGACTAAACGGACTGAGACTAAACATACTGAGACTAAACGGTCTGAGACTAAACGGTCTGAGACTAAACAAACTGAGACTAAACGGCCTGAGACTAAACGGCCTGAAACTAAATGGCCTGAGACTAAGCAGTCTGAGACTAAACGGCCTGAGACTAAACGGACTGAGACTAAACAAACTGAGACTAAACAGACTGAGACTAAACGGTCTGAGACTAAACGGATTGAGACTAAATGACCTGAGACTAAACAAACTGAGACTAAACGGTCTGAGACTAAACGGTCTGAGACTAAATGGTCTGAGACTCAACGGCCTGAGATTAAACTGTCTGAGACTAAACGGTCTGAGACGAAACAAACTGAGACTAAACGGTCTGAGACTAAACGGCCTGAGACTAAATGGCTTGAGACTAAACGACCTGAGACTAAATGGCCTGAGACTAAACGGCCTGAGACTAAACGGCCTGAGACTAATCGCTCAGAGACTAATCTACCTGAGACTAAACGGCCTGAGACTAAACGGACTGAGACTAAATGGACTGAGACTAAATGGCCTGAGACTAAACAGAGTGAGACTAAACGGTCTGAGACTAAACGGTCTGAGACTAAATGGCCTGAGTCTAAACGGTCTGAGATTAAATGGCCTAAGACTAAAGGGTCTGAGACTAAGTTGACTGAGACTAAACGGTCTGAGACTAAATAGTCTGAGACTAAACGGTCTGAGACTAAACGGCCTGAAATTAAACGGTCTGAGATTAAACTGTCTGAGATTAAATGGCCTGAGACTAAACGGCTTGAGACTAAACGTTCTGAGACTAAACGCACTGAAACTAAATGTTGTGGGACTAAACGGTCTGAGACTAAGCAGTCTGAGACTAAATGGTCTGAGATAAATGGTCTGAGACTAAACGGCCTGAGACTAAATGGTCTGAGACTAAACGGTCTGAGACTAAATGGTCTGAGAATAAATGGCCTGAGACTAAATGGTTTGAGTCTAAATGGCCGGAGACGAAATGGTCTGAGACTAAACGGACTGAGACTAAACGGACTGAGACTAAACATACTGAGACTAAACGGTCTGAGACTAAACGGTCTGAGACTAAACAAACTGAGACTAAACGGCCTGAGACTAAACGGCCTGAAACTAAATGGCCTGAGACTAAGCAGTCTGAGACTAAACGGCCTGAGACTAAACGGACTGAGACTAAACAAACTGAGACTAAACAGACTGAGACTAAACGGTCTGAGACTAAACGGATTGAGACTAAATGACCTGAGACTAAACAAACTGAGACTAAACGGTCTGAGACTAAACGGTCTGAGACTAAATGGTCTGAGACTCAACGGCCTGAGATTAAACTGTCTGAGACTAAACGGTCTGAGACGAAACAAACTGAGACTAAACGGTCTGAGACTAAACGGCCTGAGACTAAATGGCTTGAGACTAAACGACCTGAGACTAAATGGCCTGAGACTAAACGGCCTGAGACTAAACGGCCTGAGACTAATCGCTCAGAGACTAATCTACCTGAGACTAAACGGCCTGAGACTAAACGGCCTGAGACTAAACAAACTGAGACTAAACGGTCTGAGACTAAACGGCCTGAGACTAAATGGCTTGAGACTAAACGACCTGAGACTAAACGGCCTGAGACTAAACGGCCTGAGACTAAACAAACTGAGACTAAACGGTCTGAGACTAAACGGCCTGAGACTAAATGGCTTGAGACTAAACGACCTGAGACTAAACGGCCTGAGACTAAATGGTCTGAGACTAAACGGTCTGAGACTAAACGGCCTGAGACTAAACAAACTGTGACTAAACGGCCTGAGACTAAACGGCCTGATACTAAACAAACTTAGACTTAACGGCCTGAGACTAAACGGACTGAGACTAAACAAACTGAGTCTAAATGGTCTGAGACTAAACGACCTGAGACATAACGGCCTGAGACTAAACCGACTGAGACTAAACGGCCTGAGACTAAACGGCCTGAAACTAAATGGCCTGAGACTAAACAGTCTGAGACTAAACGGCCTGAGACTAAACGGACTGAGATTAAACGGTCTGAGACTAAACGGCCTGAGAGTTATCAAACTGAGACTAAACAACCTGATACTAACTGCCTGAGACGAAACGGACTGAGACTAAACGGCATGAGACTAAACAAATTGAGAATAAACAAACTGAGACTAAACGCTCTGAGACTAAAAGACCTGAGACTAAACGTCCTGAGACTAAATGACCTGAGACTAAACGGCCTGAGACTAAACTCTCTGAGACTAAAGTACCTGAAACTAAACGGACTGAGACTGAACAGACTGAGACTAAACGGCCTGAGACTAAACGGCCTGAGAGTAAACGGCCTGAGACTAAACGCTCTGAGACTAAACGGACTGAGACTAAACGGACTGAGACTAAACGGTCTGAGACTAAACGGACTGAGACTAAACGGTCTGAGACTAAACTACCTGAGACTAAACGGACTGAGACTAAACGGACTGAGACTAAACGGACTGAGACTAAATGGCCTGAGACTAAACGGCCTGAGACTAAACGCTCTGAGACTAAACTACCTGAGACTAAACGGACTGAGACTAAACGGTCTGAGACTAAACGGACTGAGACTAAACGACCTGAGACTAAACGGCCTGTGACTAAACGGCCTGAAACTAAATGCTCTGAGACTAATCTACCTGAGACTAAACGGCCTGAGACTAAACGGCCTGAGACTAAACAAACTGAGACTAAACGGTCTGAGACTAAACGGCCTGAGACTAAATGGCTTGAGACTAAACGGTCTGAGACTAAATGGACTCAGACTAAACTACCTGAGACTAAACGGACTGAGACTAAACGGTCTGAGACTAAATGGCCTGAGACTAAACGGCCTGAGACTAAACGGCCTGAGACTAAACGCTCTGAGACTAATCTACCTGAGACTAAACGGTCTGAGACTAAACGGTCTGAGACTAAATGGACTGAGACTAAACAAACTGAGACGAAACGGTCTGAATCTAAACGGTCTGAGATTAAATGGTCTGAGACTAAAGGGCCTGAGACTAAATGGCCTGAGACTAAACAAACTGAGACTAAATGGTCTGATACTAAACGGCCTGAGACTAAACGGTCTGAAACTAAACGCTCTGAGACTAAATGGTCTGAGATAAATGGTCTGAGACTAAACGGCCTGAGACTAAATGGTCTGAGACTAAACGGTCTGAGACTAAATGGTCTGAGAATAAATGGCCTGAGACTAAACGGTTTGAGACGAAATGGCTGGAGACGAAATGGTCTGAGACTGAATGGCCTGAGACTAAACGGACTGAGACTAAACGGACTGAGACTAAACATACTGAGACTAAACGGTCTGAGACTAAACGGTCTGAGACTAAACAAACTGAGACTAAACGGCCTGAGACTAAACGGCCTGAAACTAAATGGCCTGAGACTAAACAATCTGAGACTAAACGGCCTGAGTCTAAACGGACTGAGACTAAACAAACTGAGACTAAACAGACTGAGACTAAACGGTCTGAGACTAAACGGATTGAGACTAAACGACCTGAGACTAAACAAACTGAGACTAAACGGTCTGAGACTAAACGGTCTGAGACTAAATGGAATGAGACTAAACGGTCTGAGACTAAACGGACTGAGACTAAACGGCCTGAGACTAAAAGGTCTGAGACTAAATGGACTGAGACTAAACGGCCTGAGACTAAACGGCCTGAGACTAAACGGACTGAGACTAAATGGACTGAGACTAAATGGCCTGAGACTAAACAGAGTGAGACTAAACGGTCTGAGACTAAACGGTCTGAGACTAAATGGCCTGAGACTAAACGGTCTGAGATTAAATGGCCTAAGACTAAAGGGTCTGAGACTAAGTTGGCTGAGACTAAACGGTCTGAGACTAAATAGTCTGAGACTAAACGGTCTGAGACTAAACGACCTGAAATTAAACGGTCTGAGATTAAACTGTCTGAGATTAAATGGCCTGAGACTAAACGGCTTGAGACTAAACGGTCTGAGACTAAACGCACTGAAACTAAATGGTGTGGGACTAAACAGTCTGAGACTAAGCAGTCTGAGACTAAATGGTCTGAGATAAATGGTCTGAGACTAAACGGCCTGAGACTAAATGGTCTGAGACTAAACGGTCTGAGACTAAATGGTCTGAGAATAAATGGCCTGAGACTAAACGGTTTGAGTCTAAATGGCCGGAGACGAAATGGTCTGAGACTAAACGGACTGAGACTAAACGGACTGAGACTAAACATACTGAGACTAAACGGTTTGAGACGAAATGGCTGGAGACGAAATGGTCTGAGACTGAATGGCCTGAGATTAAACGGAATGAGACTAAACGGACTGATACTAAACATACTGAGACTAAACGGTCTGAGACTAAACGGTCTGAGACTAAACAAACTGAGACTAAACGGCCTGAGACTAAACGGCCTGAAACTAAATGGCCTGAGACTAAACAGTCTGAGACTAAACGGCCTGAGACTAAACGGACTGAGACTAAACAAACTGAGACTAAACAGACTGAGACTAAACGGTCTGAGACTAAACGGATTGAGACTAAACGACCTGAGACTAAACAAACTGAGACTAAACGGTCTGAGACTAAACGGTCTGAGACTAAATGGTCTGAGACTCAATGGCCTGAGATTAAACGGTCTGAGACCAAACGGTGTGAGACTAAACAAACTGAGACTAAACGGTCTGTGACTAAACGGTCTGAGACTAAATGACCTGAGACTAAACGGTCTAGACTAAACGGTCTGAGACTAAATGGCCTGAGACTAAACGGCCTGAGACTAAACGGACTGAGACTAAACGGCCTGAGACTAAACGGTCTGAGACTAAACGGCCTGAGACTAAATGGTTTGAGACTAAACGACCTGAGACTAAACGGCCTGAGACTAAACAAACTGAGACTAAAAGGACTGAGACTAAATGGGCTGAGACTAAATGATCAGAGACTTAACGGACTGAGAATTAACAGTCTGAGACTAAACAAACTGAGAATAAATGGTCTGAGACTAAACGGACTGAGATTAAACGGTCTGAGACTAAACGGCCTGAGACTAAACAAACTGAGACTAAACAAACTGAGACTAAAAGGCCTGGGACGAAACGGACTGAGACTAAACAAACTGAGAATAAACAAACTGAGACTAAACGCTCTGAGACTAAACGACCTGAGACTAAACGGCCTGAGACTAAATGACCTGAGACTAAACGGCCTGAGACTAAACGGACTGAGACTAAACAAACTGAGACTAAACAGACTGAGACTAA
This sequence comes from Carcharodon carcharias, assembly GCF_017639515.1. Taxonomy (NCBI): domain Eukaryota; kingdom Metazoa; phylum Chordata; class Chondrichthyes; order Lamniformes; family Lamnidae; genus Carcharodon; species Carcharodon carcharias. The sequence goes on along the minus strand of NC_054480.1, from coordinate 150,203,990 downwards.
ACGGTCTGAGACTAAACGGATTGAGACTAAACGACCTGAGACTAAACAAACTGAGACTAAACGGTCTGAGACTAAACGATCTGAGACTAAATGGTCTGAGACTCAATGGCCTGAGATTAAACGGTCTGAGACTAAACGGTGTGAGACTAAACAAACTGAGACTAAACGGTCTGTGACTAAACGGTCTGAGACTAAATGACCTGAGACTAAATGACCTGAGACTAAACGGTCTAGACTAAACGGTCTGAGACTAAATGGCCTGAGACTAAACGGCCTGAGACTAAACTGCCTGAGACTAAATGGTTTGAGACTAAACGACCTGAGACTAAATGGTTTGAGACTAAACGGTCTGAGACTAAACTGCCTGAGACTAAATGGTTTGAGACTAAACGACCTGAGACTAAACAGCCTGAGACTAAACAAACTGAGACTAAACGGACTGAGACTAAATGGTCTGAGACTAAACGATCAGAGACTTAACGGACTGAGAATTAACAGTCTGAGACTAAACAAACTGAGAATAAATGGTCTGAGACTAAACGGACTGAGATTAAACGGTCTGAGACTAAACGGCCTGAGACTAAACAAACTGAGACTAAACAAACTGAGACTAAACGGCCTGGGACGAAACGGACTGAGACGAAACAAACTGAGAATAAACAAACTGAGACTAAACGCTCTGAGACTAAACGACCTGAGACTAAACGGCCTGAGACTAAATGACCTGAGAATAAACGGCCTGAGACGAAACGCTCTGAGACTAAACTACCTGAGACTAAACGGACTGAGACTAAACGACTGAGTTTAAACAAACTGAGACTAAACGCTCTGAGACTAATCTACCTGAGACTAAACGGCCTGAGACTAAACAAAGTGAGACTAAAAGGCCTGAGACTAAACGGCCTGAGATTAAACAAACTGAGACTTAACGGCCTGAGACTAAACGGACTGAGATTAAACAAACTGAGACTAAATGGTCTGAGACTAAACGGCCTGAGACTAAACGGCCTGAGACTAAACCGACTGAGACTAAACGGCCTGAGACTAAACAAACTGAGACTAAACGGTCTGAAACTAAACGGTCAGAGACTAAACGGTCTGAGACTAAACAGACTGAGACTAAATAGACTGAGACTAAACGGTCTGAGACCAAATAGACTGAGATTAAACGGTCTGAGACTAAACGCTCTGAGACTAAACTACCTGAGACTAAACGGTCTGAGACTAAACGACTGAGACTAAATGGCCTGAGTCTGAACGGCCTGAGACTAAACGACCTGAGACTAAACGGCCTGAGACTAAACGGCCTGAGACTAAACGGCCTGAGACTAAACAAACTGAGACTAAACGGTCTGAGACTAAAGGGCCTGAGACTAAATGGCTTGAGAATAAACAACCTGAGACTAAATGGCCTGAGACTAAACGGTCTGAGACTAAACAAACTGAGACTAAATGGTCTGAGACTAAACGGCCTGAGACTAAATTACCTGAGACTAAACTTCCTGACACTAAACGGCCTGAAACTAAACGGTCTGAGACTAAACGGACTGAGACTAAAGAGACTGAGACTAAACAAACTGAGACTAAACGGCCTGAGACTAAATGGCCTGAGACTAAATGGCCTGAGACTAAACAGACTGAGACTAAACGGTCTGAGACTAAACGGTCTGAGACTAAATGGAATGAGACTAAACGGTCTGAGACTAAACGGACTGAGACTAAACGGTCTGAGACTAAATGACCTGAGACTAAACGGCCTGAGACTAAACGCTCTGAGACTAAACTACCTGAGACTAAACGGTCTGAGACTAAACGACTAAGACTAAATGGCCTGAGTCTGAACGGCCTGATACTAAACGACCTGAGACTAAACGGCCTGAGACTAAACGGCCTGAGACTAAACAAACTGAGACTAAACGGTCTGAGACTAAAGGGCTTGAGACTAAATGGCTTGAGACTAAACGACCTGAGACTAAATGGCCTGAGACTAAACGGTCTGAGACTAAATAAACTGAGACTAAATGGTCTGAGACTAAACGGTCTGAGACTAAGCAGTCTGAGATAAATGGTCTGAGACTAAACGGCCTGAGACTAAATGGTCTGAGACTAAACGGTCTGAGACTAAATGGTCTGAGACTAAATGGTCTGAGACTAAACGGACTGAGACTAAACGGCCTGAGACTAAACAAACTGAGACGAAACGGTCTGAATCCAAATGGTCTGAGATTAAATGGTCTGAGACTAAAGGGCCTGAGACTAAATGTCCTGAGACTAAACAAACTGAGACTAAATGGTCTGATACTAAACGGCCTGAGACTAAACGGTCTGAGACTAAACGCTCTGAGACTAAATGGTCTGGGACTAAACGGTCTGAGACTAAGCAGTCTGAGACTAAATGGTCTGAGATAAATGGTCTGAGACTAAACGGCCTGAGACTAAATGGTCTGAGACTAAACGCTCTGAGACTAAATGGTCTGAGAATAAATGGCCTGAGACTAAACGGTTTGAGACGAAATGGCTGGAGACGAAATGGTCTGAGACTGAATGGCCTGAGATTAAACGGACTGAGACTAAACGGACTGAGACTAAACATACTGAGACTAAACGGTCTGAGACTAAACGGTCTGAGACTAAACAAACTGAGACTAAACGGCCTGAGACTAAACGGCCTGAAACTAAATGGCCTGAGACTAAACAGTCTGAGACTAAACGGCCTGAGACTAAACGGACTGAGACTAAACAAACTGAGACTAAACAGACTGAGACTAAACGGTCTGAGACTAAACGGATTGAGACTAAACGACCTGAGACTAAACAAACTGAGAATAAACGGTCTGAGACTAAACGATCTGAGACTAAATGGTCTGAGACTCAATGGCCTGAGATTAAACGGTCTGAGACTAAACGGTGTGAGACTAAACAAACTGAGACTAAACGGTCTGTGACTAAACGGTCTGAGACTAAATGACCTGAGACTAAATGACCTGAGACTAAACGGTCTAGACTAAACGGTCTGAGACTAAATGGCCTGAGACTAAACGGCCTGAGACTAAACGGACTGAGACTAAATGGCCTGAGACTAAACGGTCTGAGACTAAACGGCCTGAGACTAAATGGTTTGAGACTAAACGACCTGAGACTAAACAGCCTGAGACTAAACAAACTGAGACTAAACGGACTGAGACTAAATGGTCTGAGACTAAACGATCAGAGACTTAACGGACTGAGAATTAACAGTCTGAGACTAAACAAACGGAGAATAAAAGGTCTGAGACTAAACGGTCTGAGACTAAACGCTCTGAGACTAAATGGTCTGGGACTAAACGGTGTGAAACTAAGCAGTCTGAGATAAATGGTCTGAGACTAAACGGCCTGAGACTAAATGGTCTGAGACTAAACGGTCTGAGACTAAATGGTCTGAGACTAAACGGACTGAGATTAAACGGTCTGAGATTAAACTGTCTGAGATTAAGTGGCCTGAGACTAAACGGCCTGAGACTAAACGGTCTGAGACTAAACGCTCTGAGACTAAATGGTCTGGGACTAAACGGTCTGAGACGAAGCAGTCTGAGATAAATGGTCTGAGACTAAACGGCCTGAGACTAAATGGTCTGAGACTAAACGGTCTGAGACTAAATGGTCTGAGACTAAATGGTCTGAGACTAAACGGACTGAGACTAAACGGCCTGAGACTAAACAAACTGAGACTAAACGGTCTGAAACTAAACGGTCTGAGACTAAACGGTCTGAGAATAAACAGACTGAGACTAAATAAACTGAGACTAAACGGTCTGAGACCAAATAGACTGAGATTAAACGGTCTGAGACTAAACGACCTGAGACTAAACGGCCTGAGACTAAATGACCTGAGACTAAACGGCCTGAGACTAAACGCTCTGAGACTAAACTACCTGAGACTAAACGGTCTGAGACTAAACGACTAAGACTAAATGGCCTGAGTCTGAACGGCCTGAGACTAAACGACCTGAGACTAAACGGCCTGAGACTAAACGGCCTGAGACTAAACAAACTGAGACTAAACGGTCTGAGACTAAAGGGCCTGAGACTAAATGGCTTGAGACTAAACGACCTGAGACTAAATGGCCTGAGACTAAACGGTCTGAGACTAAACAAACTGAGACTAAATGGTCTGAGACTAAACGGTCTGAGACTAAGCAGTCTGAGATAAATGGTCTGAGACTAAACGGCCTGAGACTAAATGGTCTGAGACTAAACGGTCTGAGACTAAATGGTCTGAGACTAAATGGTCTGAGACTAAACGGACTGAGACTAAACGGCCTGAGACTAAACAAACTGAGACGAAACGGTCTGAATCCAAACGGTCTGAGATTAAATGGTCTGAGACTAAAGGGCCTGAGACTAAATGGCCTGAGACTAAACAAACTGAGACTAAATGGTCTGATACTAAACGGCCTGAGACTAAACGGTCTGAGACCAAACGCTCTGAGACTAAATGGTCTGGGACTAAACGGTCTGAGACTAAGCAGTCTGAGACTAAATGGTCTGAGATAAATGGTCTGAGACTAAACGGCCTGAGACTAAATGGTCTGAGACTAAACGCTCTGAGACTAAATGGTCTGAGAATAAATGGCCTGAGACTAAACAGTTTGAGACGAAATGGCTGGAGACGAAATGGTCTGAGACTGAATGGCCTGAGATTAAACGGACTGAGACTAAACGGACTGAGACTAAACATACTGAGACTAAACGGTCTGAGACTAAACGGTCTGAGACTAAACAAACTGAGACTAAACGGCCTGAGACTAAACGGCCTGAAACTAAATGGCCTGAGACTAAACAGTCTGAGACTAAATGGCCTGAGACTAAACGCTCTGAGACTAAACGGTCTGAGACTAAACGGACTGAGACTAAACGGCCTGAGACTAAATGGCCTGAGACTAAATGCTCTGAGACTAAACTACCTGAGACTAAACGGTCTGTGACTAAACGGACTGAGACTAAACGGCCTGAGACTAAACGGCCTGTGACTAAACGGACTGAGACTAAACGGACTGAGACTAAACGGCCTGAGACTAAACAGAGTGAGACTAAATGGCCTGAGACTAAACGGTCTGAGACTAAACGCTCTGAGACTAAACGGTCTGGGACTAAACGGTCTGAGACTAAGCAGTCTGAGACTAAATGGTCTGAGATAAATGGTCTGAGACTAAACGGCCTGAGACTAAATGGTCTGAGACTAAACGCTCTGAGACTAAATGGTCTGAGAATAAATGGCCTGAGACTAAACGGTTTGAGACGAAATGGCTGGAGACGAAATGGTCTGAGACTGAATGGCCTGAGATTAAACGGACTGAGACTAAACGGACTGAGACTAACCATACTGAGACTAAACGGTCTGAGACTAAACGGTCTGAGACTAAACAAACTGAGACTAAACGGCCTGGGACGAAACGGACTGAGACGAAACAAACTGAGAATAAACAAACTGAGACTAAACGCTCTGAGACTAAACGACCTGAGACTAAACGGCCTGAGACTAAATGACCTGAGAATAAACGGCCTGAGACGAAACGCTCTGAGACTAAACTACCTGAGACTAAACGGACTGAGACTAAACGACTGAGTTTAAACAAACTGAGACTAAACGCTCTGAGACTAATCTACCTGAGACTAAACGGCCTGAGACTAAACAAAGTGAGACTAAAAGGCCTGAGACTAAACGGCCTGAGATTAAACAAACTGAGACTTAACGGCCTGAGACTAAACGGACTGAGATTAAACAAACTGAGACTAAATGGTCTGAGACTAAACGGCCTGAGACTAAACGGCCTGAGACTAAACCGACTGAGACTAAACGGCCTGAGACTAAACAAACTGAGACTAAACGGTCTGAAACTAAACGGTCAGAGACTAAACGGTCTGAGACTAAACAGACTGAGACTAAATAAACTGAGACTAAACGGTCTGAGACCAAATAGACTGAGATTAAACGGTCTGAGACTAAACGCTCTGAGACTAAACTACCTGAGACTAAACGGTCTGAGACTAAACGACTGAGACTAAATGGCCTGAGTCTGAACGGCCTGAGACTAAACGACCTGAGACTAAACGGCCTGAGACTAAACGGCCTGAGACTAAACGGCCTGAGACTAAACAAACTGAGACTAAACGGTCTGAGACTAAAGGGCCTGAGACTAAATGGCTTGAGAATAAACAACCTGAGACTAAATGGCCTGAGACTAAACGGTCTGAGACTAAACAAACTGAGACTAAATGGTCTGAGACTAAACGGCCTGAGACTAAATTACCTGAGACTAAACTTCCTGACACTAAACGGCCTGAAACTAAACGGTCTGAGACTAAACGGACTGAGACTAAAGAGACTGAGACTAAACAAACTGAGACTAAACGGCCTGAGACTAAATGGCCTGAGACTAAATGGTCTGAGACTAAACGGCCTGAGACTAAACAGACTGAGACTAAACGGTCTGAGACTAAACGGTCTGAGACTAAATGGAATGAGACTAAACGGTCTGAGACTAAACGGACTGAGACTAAACGGTCTGAGATTAAATGGCCTAAGACTAAAGGGTCTGAGACTAAGTTGACTGAGACTAAACGGTCTGAGACTAAATAGTCTGAGACTAAACGGTCTGAGACTAAACGGCCTGAGATTAAACGGTCTGAGATTAAACTGTCTGAGATTAAGTGGCCTGAGACTAAACGGCCTGAGACTAAACGGTCTGAGACTAAACGCTCTGAGACTAAATGGTCTGGGACTAAACGGTCTGAGACTAAGCAGCCTGAGATAAATGGTCTGAGACTAAACGGCCTGAGACTAAATGGTCTGAGACTAAACGGTCTGAGACTAAATGGTCTGAGACTAAATGGTCTGAGACTAAACGGACTGAGACTAAACGGCCTGAGACTAAACAAACTGAGACTAAACGGTCTGAAACTAAACGGTCTGAGACTAAACGGTCTGAGAATAAACAGACTGAGACTAAATAAACTGAGACTAAACGGTGTGAGACCAAATAGACTGAGATTAAACGGTCTGAGACTAAACGACCTGAGACTAAACGGCCTGAGACTAAATGACCTGAGACTAAACGGCCTGAGACTAAACGCTCTGAGACTAAACTACCTGAGACTAAACGGTCTGAGACTAAACGACTAAGACTAAATGGCCTGAGTCTGAACGGCCTGAGACTAAACGACCTGAGACTAAACGGCCTGAGACTAAACGGCCTGAGACTAAACAAACTGAGACTAAACGGTCTGAGACTAAAGGGCCTGAGACTAAATGGCTTGAGACTAAACGACCTGAGACTAAATGGCCTGAGACTAAACGGTCTGAGACTAAACAAACTGAGACTAAATGGTCTGAGACTAAACGGTCTGAGACTAAGCAGTCTGAGATAAATGGTCTGAGACTAAACGGCCTGAGACTAAATGGTCTGAGACTAAACGGTCTGAGACTAAATGGTCTGAGACTAAATGGTCTGAGACTAAACGGACTGAGACTAAACGGCCTGAGACTAAACAAACTGAGACGAAACGGTCTGAATCCAAACGGTCTGAGATTAAATGGTCTGAGACTAAAGGGCCTGAGACTAAATGGCCTGAGACTAAACAAACTGAGACTAAATGGTCTGATACTAAACGGCCTGAGACTAAACGGTCTGAGACTAAACGCTCTGAGACTAAATGGTCTGGGACTAAACGGTCTGAGACTAAGCAGTCTGAGACTAAATGGTCTGAGATAAATGGTCTGAGACTAAACGGCCTGAGACTAAATGGTCTGAGACTAAACGGTCTGAGACTAAATGGTCTGAGAATAAATGGCCTGAGACTAAACGGTTTGAGACGAAATGGCTGGAGACGAAATGGTCTGAGACTGAATGGCCTGAGATTAAACGGACTGAGACTAAACGGACTGAGACTAAACATACTGAGACTAAACGGTCTGAGACTAAACGGTCTGAGACTAAACAAACTGAGACTAAACGGCCTGAGACTAAACGGCCTGAAACTAAATGGCCTGAGACTAAACAGTCTGAGACTAAACGGCCTGAGACTAAACGGACTGAGACTAAACAAACTGAGACTAAACAGACTGAGACTAAACGGTCTGAGACTAAACGGATTGAGACTAAACGACCTGAGACTAAACAAACTGAGAATAAACGGTCTGAGACTAAACGATCTGAGACTAAATGGTCTGAGACTCAATGGCCTGAGATTAAACGGTCTGAGACTAAACGGTGTGAGACTAAACAAACTGAGACTAAACGGTCTGTGACTAAACGGTCTGAGACTAAATGACCTGAGACTAAATGACCTGAGACTAAACGGTCTAGACTAAACGGTCTGAGACTAAATGGCCTGAGACTAAACGGCCTGAGACTAAACGGACTGAGACTAAATGGCCTGAGACTAAACGGTCTGAGACTAAACTGCCTGAGACTAAATGGTTTGAGACTAAACGACCTGAGACTAAACAGCCTGAGACTAAACAAACTGAGACTAAACGGACTGAGACTAAATGGTCTGAGACTAAACGATCAGAGACTTAACGGACTGAGAATTAACAGTCTGAGACTAAACAAACAGAGAATAAAAGGTCTGAGACTAAACGGTCTGAGACTAAACGCTCTGAGACTAAATGGTCTGGGACTAAACGGTGTGAGACTAAGCAGTCTGAGATAAATGGTCTGAGACTAAACGGCCTGAGACTAAATGGTCTGAGACTAAACGGTCTGAGACTAAATGGTCTGAGACTAAATGGTCTGAGACTAAACGGACTGAGATTAAATGGTCTGAGATTAAACTGTCTGAGATTAAGTGGCCTGAGACTAAACGGCCTGAGACTAAACGGTCTGAGACTAAACGCTCTGAGACTAAATGGTGTGGGACTAAACGGTCTGAGACTAAGCAGTCTGAGATAAATGGTCTGAGACTAAACGGCCTGAGACTAAATGGTCTGAGACTAAACGGTCTGAGACTAAATGGTCTGAGACTAAATGGTCTGAGACTAAACGGACTGAGACTAAACGGCCTGAGACTAAACAAACTGAGACTAAACGGTCAGAGACTAAACGGTCTGAGACTAAACAGACTGAGACTAAATAAACTGAGACTAAACGGTCTGAGTCCAAATAGACTGAGATTAAACGGTCTGAGACTAAACGCTCTGAGACTAAACTACCTGAGACTAAACGGTCTGAGACTAAACGACTGAGACTAAATGGCCTGAGTCTGAACGGCCTGAGACTAAACGACCTGAGACTAAACGGCCTGAGACTAAACGGCCTGAGACTAAACGGCCTGAGACTAAACAAACTGAGACTAAACGGTCTGAGACTAAAGGGCCTGAGACTAAATGGCTTGAGAATAAACAACCTGAGACTAAATGGCCTGAGACTAAACGGTCTGAGACTAAACAAACTGAGACTAAATGGTCTGAGACTAAACGGCCTGAGACTAAATTACCTGAGACTAAACTTCCTGACACTAAACGGCCTGAAACTAAACGGTCTGAGACTAAACGGACTGAGACTAAAGAGACTGAGACTAAACAAACTGAGACTAAACGGCCTGAGACTAAATGGCCTGAGACTAAATGGCCTGAGACTAAACGGCCTGAGACTAAACAGACTGAGACTAAACGGTCTGAGACTAAACGGTCTGAGACTAAATGGAATGAGACTAAACGGTCTGAGACTAAACGGACTGAGACTAAACGGTCTGAGATTAAATGGCCTAAGACTAAAGGGTCTGAGACTAAGTTGACTGAGACTAAACGGTCTGAGACTAAATAGTCTGAGACTAAACGGTCTGAGACTAAACGGCCTGAGATTAAACGGTCTGAGATTAAACTGTCTGAGATTAAGTGGCCTGAGACTAAACGGCCTGAGACTAAACGGTCTGAGACTAAACGCTCTGAGACTAAATGGTCTGGGACTAAACGGTCTGAGACTAAGCAGCCTGAGATAAATGGTCTGAGACTAAACGGCCTGAGACTAAATGGTCTGAGACTAAACGGTCTGAGACTAAATGGTCTGAGACTAAATGGTCTGAGACTAAACGGACTGAGACTAAACGGCCTGAGACTAAACAAACTGAGACTAAACGGTCTGAAACTAAACGGTCTGAGACTAAACGGTCTGAGAATAAACAGACTGAGACTAAATAAACTGAGACTAAACGGTGTGAGACCAAATAGACTGAGATTAAACGGTCTGAGACTAAACGACCAGAGACTAAACGGCCTGAGACTAAATGACCTGAGACTAAACGGCCTGAGACTAAACGCTCTGAGACTAAACTACCTGAGACTAAACGGTCTGAGACTAAACGACTAAGACTAAATGGCCTGAGTCTGAACGGCCTGAGACTAAACGACCTGAGACTAAACGGCCTGAGACTAAACGGCCTGAGACTAAACAAACTGAGACTAAACGGTCTGAGACTAAAGGGCCTGAGACTAAATGGCTTGAGACTAAACGACCTGAGACTAAATGGCCTGAGACTAAACGGTCTGAGACTAAACAAACTGAGACTAAATGGTCTGAGACTAAACGGTCTGAGACTAAGCAGTCTGAGATAAATGGTCTGAGACTAAACGGCCTGAGACTAAATGGTCTGAGACTAAACGGTCTGAGACTAAATGGTCTGAGACTAAATGGTCTGAGACTAAACGGACTGAGACTAAACGGCCTGAGACTAAACAAACTGAGACGAAACGGTCTGAATCCAAACGGTCTGAGATTAAATGGTCTGAGACTAAAGGGCCTGAGACTAAATGTCCTGAGACTAAACAAACTGAGACTAAATGGTCTGATACTAAACGGCCTGAGACTAAACGGTCTGAGACTAAACGCTCTGAGACTAAATGGTCTGGGACTAAACGGTCTGAGACTAAGCAGTCTGAGACTAAATGGTCTGAGATAAATGGTCTGAGACTAAACGGCCTGAGACTAAATGGTCTGAGACTAAACGGTCTGAGACTAAATGGTCTGAGAATAAATGGCCTGAGACTAAACGGTTTGAGACGAAATGGCTGGAGACGAAATGGTCTGAGACTGAATGGCCTGAGATTAAACGGACTGAGACTAAACGGACTGAGACTAAACATACTGAGACTAAACGGTCTGAGACTAAACGGTCTGAGACTAAACAAACTGAGACTAAACGGCCTGAGACTAAACGGCCTGAAACTAAATGGCCTGAGACTAAACAGTCTGAGACTAAACGGCCTGAGACTAAACGGACTGAGACTAAACAAACTGAGACTAAACAGACTGAGACTAAACGGTCTGAGACTAAACGGATTGAGACTAAACGACCTGAGACTAAACAAACTGAGAATAAACGGTCTGAGACTAAACGATCTGAGACTAAATGGTCTGAGACTCAATGGCCTGAGATTAAACGGTCTGAGACTAAACGGTGTGAGACTAAACAAACTGAGACTAAACGGTCTGTGACTAAACGGTCTGAGACTATTTGACCTGAGACTAAATGACCTGAGACTAAACGGTCTAGACTAAACGGTCTGAGACTAAATGGCCTGAGACTAAACGGCCTGAGACTAAACGGACTGAGACTAAATGGCCTGAGACTAAACGGTCTGAGACTAAACTGCCTGAGACTAAATGGTTTGAGACTAAACGACCTGAGACTAAACAGCCTGAGACTAAACAAACTGAGACTAAACGGACTGAGACTAAATGGTCTGAGACTAAACGATCAGAGACTTAACGGACTGAGAATTAACAGTCTGAGACTAAACAAACAGAGAATAAAAGGTCTGAGACTAAACGGTCTGAGACTAAACGCTCTGAGACTAAATGGTCCGGGACTAAACGGTGTGAGACTAAGCAGTCTGAGATAAATGGTCTGAGACTAAACGGCCTGAGACTAAATGGTCTGAGACTAAACGGTCTGAGACTAAATGGTCTGAGACTAAATGGTCTGAGACTAAACGGACTGAGATTAAATGGTCTGAGATTAAACTGTCTGAGATTAAGTGGCCTGAGACTAAACGGCCTGAGACTAAACGGTCTGAGACTAAACGCTCTGAGACTAAATGGTGTGGGACTAAACGGTCTGAGACTAAGCAGTCTGAGATAAATGGTCTGAGACTAAACGGCCTGAGACTAAATGGTCTGAGACTAAACGGTCTGAGACTAAATGGTCTGAGACTAAATGGTCTGAGACTAAACGGACTGAGACTAAACGGCCTGAGACTAAACAAACTGAGACTAAACGGTCTGAAACTAAACGGTCTGAGACTAAACGGTCTGAGAATAAACAGACTGAGACTAAATAAACTGAGACTAAACGGTCTGAGACCAAATAGACTGAGATTAAACGGTCTGAGACTAAACGACCTGAGACTAAACGGCCTGAGACTAAATGACCTGAGACTAAACGGCCTGAGACTAAACGCTCTGAGACTAAACTACCTGAGACTAAACGGTCTGAGACTAAACGACTAAGACTAAATGGCCTGAGTCTGAACGGCCTGAGACTAAACGACCTGAGACTAAACGGCCTGAGACTAAACGGCCTGAGACTAAACAAACTGAGACTAAACGGTCTGAGACTAAAGGGCCTGAGACTAAATGGCTTGAGACTAAACGACCTGAGAATAAATGGCCTGAGACTAAACGGTCTGAGACTAAACAAACTGAGACTAAATGGTCTGAGACTAAACGGTCTGAGACTAAGCAGTCTGAGATAAATGGTCTGAGACTAAACGGCCTGAGACTAAATGGTCTGAGACTAAACGGTCTGAGACTAAATGGTCTGAGACTAAATGGTCTGAGACTAAACGGACTGAGACTAAACGGCCTGAGACTAAACAAACTGAGACGAAACGGTCTGAATCCAAACGGTCTGAGATTAAATGGTCTGAGACTAAAGGGCCTGAGACTAAATGTCCTGAGACTAAACAAACTGAGACTAAATGGTCTGATACTAAACGGCCTGAGACTAAACGGTCTGAGACTAAACGCTCTGAGACTAAATGGTCTGGGACTAAACGGTCTGAGACTAAGCAGTCTGAGACTAAATGGTCTGAGATAAATGGTCTGAGACTAAACGGCCTGAGACTAAATGGTCTGAGACTAAACGCTCTGAGACTAAATGGTCTGAGAATAAATGGCCTGAGACTAAACAGTTTGAGACGAAATGGCTGGAGACGAAATGGTCTGAGACTGAATGGCCTGAGATTAAACGGACTGAGACTAAACGGACTGAGACTAAACATACTGAGACTAAACGGTCTGAGACTAAACGGTCTGAGACTAAACAAACTGAGACTAAACGGCCTGAGACTAAACGGCCTGAAACTAAATGGCCTGAGACTAAACAGTCTGAGACTAAACGGCCTGAGACTAAATGGCCTGAGACTAAACGCTCTGAGACTAAACGGTCTGTGACTAAACGGACTGAAACTAAACGGCCTGAGACTAAACGGCCTGAGACTAAACAGAGTGAGACTAAATGGCCTGAGACTAAACGGTCTGAGACTAAACGCTCTGAGACTAAATGGTCTGGGACTAAACTGTCTGAGACTAAGCAGTCTGAGACTAAATGGTCTGAGACTAAATGGTCTGAGACTAAATGGTCTGAGACTAAACGGACTGAGACTAAACGGCCTGAGACTAAACAAACTGAGACGAAACGGTCTGAATCCAAACGGTCTGAGATTAAATGGTCTGAGACTAAAGGGCCTGAGACTAAATGGCCTGAGACTAAACAAACTGAGACTAAATGGTCTGATACTAAACTGCCTGAGACTAAACGGTCTGAGACTAAACGCTCTGAGACTAAATGATCTGGGACTAAACGGTCTGAGACTAAGCAGTCTGAGACTAAATGGTCTGAGATAAATGGTCTGAGACTAAACGGCCTGAGACTAAATGGTCTGAGACTAAACGCTCTGAGACTAAATGGTCTGAGAATAAATGGCCTGAGACTAAACGGTTTGAGACGAAATGGCTGGAGACGAAATGGTCTGAGACTGAATGGCCTGAGATTAAACGGACTGAGACTAAACGGACTGAGACTAAACATACTGAGACTAAACGGTCTGAGACTAAACGGTCTGAGACTAAACAAACTGAGACTAAACGGCCTGAGACTAAACGGCCTGAAACTAAATGGCCTGAGACTAAACAGTCTGAGACTAAATGGCCTGAGACTGAACGGACTGAGACTAAACAAACTGAGACTAAACAGACTGAGACTAAACGGTCTGAGACTAAACGGATTGAGACTAAACGACCTGAGACTAAACAAACTGAGACTAAACGGTCTGAGACTAAACGGTCTGAGACTAAATGGTCTGAGACTCAATGGCCTGAGACTAAACGGTCTGTGACTAAACGGTCTGAGACTAAATGACCTGAGACTAAACGGTCTAGACTAAACGGTCTGAGACTAAATGACCTGAGACTAAACGGCCTGAGACTAAACGGTCTGAGACTAAACGGCCTGAGACTAAACGGTCTGAGACTAAACGGCCTGAGACTAAATGGCTTGAGACTAAACAAACTGAGACTAAACGGACTGAGACTAAATGGTCTGAGACTAAACGATCAGAGACTAAACGGACTGAGAATTAACAGTCTGAGACTAAACAAACTGAGAATAAATGGTCTGAGACTAAACGGACTGAGATTAAACGGTCTGAGACTAAACGGCCTGGGACGAAACGGACTGAGACTAAACAAACTGAGAATAAACAAACTGAGACTAAACGCTCTGCGACTAAAAGACCTGAGACTAAACGGCCTGAGACTAAATGACCTGAGACTAAACGGCCTGAGACTAAACGCTCTGAGAATAAACTACCTGAGACTAAACGGACTGAGACTAAACGACTGAGACTAAATGGCCTGAGACTAAACGGCCTGAGACTAAACGGACTGAGACTAAACGGACTGAGACTAAACGGCCTGAGACTAAACAGAGTGAGACTAAATGGCCTGAGACTAAACGGTCTGAGATTAAATGGCCTAAGACTAAAGGGTCTGAGACTAAGTTGACTGAGACTAAACGGTCTGAGACTAAATAGTCTGAGACTAAACGATCTGAGACTAAACGGCCTGAGATTAAACGGTCTGAGATTAAACTGTCTGAGATTAAGTGGCCTGAGACTAAACGGCCTGAGACTAAACGGTCTGAGACTAAACGCTCTGAGACTAAATGGTCTGGGACTAAACGGTCTGAGACTAAGCAGCCTGAGATAAATGGTCTGAGACTAAACGGCCTGAGACTAAATGGTCTGAGACTAAACGGTCTGAGACTAAATGGTCTGAGACTAAATGGTCTGAGACTAAACGGACTGAGACTAAACGGCCTGAGACTAAATGGCCTGAGACTAAACGCTCTGAGACTAAACGGTCTGAGACTAAACGGACTGAGACTAAACGGCCTGAGACTAAATGGCCTGAGACTAAATGCTCTGAGACTAAACTACCTGAGACTAAATGGTCTGTGACTAAACGGACTGAGACTAAACGGCCTGAGACTAAACGGCCTGTGACTAAACGGACTGAGACTAAACGGACTGAGACTAAACGGCCTGAGACTAAACAGAGTGAGACCTAATGGCCTGAGACTAAACGGTCTGAGACTAAACGCTCTGAGACTAAATGGTCTGGGACTAAACGGTCTGAGACTAAGCAGTCTGAGACTAAATGGTCTGAGAGAAATGGTCTGAGACTAAACGGCCTGAGACTAAATGGTCTGAGACTAAACGCTCTGAGACTAAATGGTCTGAGAATAAATGGCCTGAGACTAAACGGTTTGAGACGAAATGCCTGGAGACGAAATGGTCTGAGACTGAATGGCCTGAGATTAAACGGACTGAGACTAAACGGACTGAGACTAAACATACTGAGACTAAACGGTCTGAGACTAAACGGTCTGAGACTAAACAAACTGAGACTAAACAGTCTGAGACTAAACGGACTGAAACAAAATGGCCTGAGACTAAACAGTCTGAGACTAAACGGCCTGAGACTAAACGGACTGAGACTAAACAAACTGAGACTAAACAGACTGAGACTAAACGGTCTGAGACTAAACGGATTGAGACTAAACGACCTGAGACTAAACAAACTGAGAATAAACGGTCTGAGACTAAACGGTCTGAGACTAAATGGTCTGAGACTCAATGGCCTGAGATTAAACAGTCTGAGACTAAACGGTGTGAGACTAAATAAACTGAGACTAAACGGTCTGTGACTAAACGGTCTGAGACTAAATGACCTGAGACTAAATGACCTGAGACTAAACGGTCTAGACTAAACGGTCTGAGACTAAATGGCCTGAGACTAAACGGCCTGAGACTAAACATACTGAGACTAAACGGTCTGAGACTAAACGGTCTGAGACTAAACAAACTGAGACTAAACGGCCTGAGACTAAACGGCCTAAACTAAATGGCCTGAGACTAAACAGTCTGAGACTAAATGGCCTGAGACTGAACGGACTGAGACTAAACAAACTGAGACTAAACAGACTGAGACTAAACGGTCTGAGACTAAACGGATTGAGACTAAACGACCTGAGACTAAACAAACTGAGACTAAACGGTCTGAGACTAAACGGTCTGAGACTAAATGGTCTGAGACTCAATGGCCTGAGACTAAACGGTCTGTGACTAAACGGTCTGAGACTAAATGACCTGAGACTAAACGGTCTAGACTAAACGATCTGAGACTAAATGAACTGAGACTAAACGGCCTGAGACTAAACGGTCTGAGACTAAACGGCCTGAGACTAAACGGTCTGAGACTAAACGGCCTGAGACTAAATGGCTTGAGACTAAACAAACTGAGACTAAACGGACTGAGACTAAATGGTCTGAGACTAAACGATCAGAGACTAAACGGACTGAGAATTAACAGTCTGAGACTAAACAAACTGAGAATAAATGGTCTGAGACTAAACGGACTGAGATTAAACGGTCTGAGACTAAACGGCCTGGGACGAAACGGACTGAGACTAAACAAACTGAGAATAAACAAACTGAGACTAAACGCTCTGAGACTAAAAGACCTGAGACTAAACGGCCTGAGACTAAATGACCTGAGACTAAACGGCCTGAGACTAAACGCTCTGAGAATAAACTACCTGAGACTAAACGGACTGAGACTAAACGACTGAGACTAAATGGCCTGAGACTAAACAGTCTGAGACTAAACAAACTGAGACTAAATGGTCTGAGACTAAACGGCCTGAGACTAAACTACCTGAGACTAAACTTCCTGACACTAAACGGCCTGAGACTAAACGGTCTGAGACTAAACGGACTGAGACTAAACAGACTGAGACTAAACAAACTGAGACTAAACGGCCTGAGACTAAATGGCCTGAGACTAAATGGCCTGAGACTAAACGGCCTGAGACTAAACAGACTGAGACTAAACGGTCTGAGACTAAACGGTCTGAGACTAAATGGAATGAGACTAAACGGTCTGAGACTAAACGGACTGAGACTAAACGGCCTGAGAATAAACGGTCTGAGACTAAATGGACTGAGACTAAACGGCCTGAGACTAAACGGCCTGAGACTAAACGGACTGAGACTAAACGGACTGAGACTAAACGGCCT
The DNA here is from genome assembly GCF_017639515.1 of Carcharodon carcharias. Lineage (NCBI taxonomy): Eukaryota > Metazoa > Chordata > Chondrichthyes > Lamniformes > Lamnidae > Carcharodon > Carcharodon carcharias. Next base: position 150,186,370 of record NC_054480.1, on the reverse strand, counting down.
GAGACTAAACAGAGTGAGACTAAATGGCCTGAGACTAAACGGTCTGAGATTAAATGGCCTAAGACTAAAGGGTCTGAGACTAAGTTGACTGAGACTAAACGCTCTGAGACTAAATGGTCTGGGACTAAACGGTCTGAGACTAAGCAGTCTGAGATAAATGGTCTGAGACTAAACGGCCTGAGACTAAATGGTCTGAGACTAAACGGTCTGAGATTAAATGGTCTGAGACTAAATGGTCTGAGACTAAACGGACTGAGACTAAACGGCCTGAGACTAAATGGCCTGAGACTAAACGCTCTGAGACTAAACGGTCTGAGACTAAACGGACTGAGACTAAACGGCCTGAGACTAAATGGCCTGAGACTAAATGCTCTGAGACTAAACTACCTGAGACTAAACGGTCTGTGACTAAACGGACTGAGACTAAACGGCCTGAGACTAAACGGCCTGTGACTAAACGGACTGAGACTAAACGGACTGAGACTAAACGGCCTGAGACTAAACAGAGTGAGACTAAATGGCCTGAGACTAAACGGTCTGAGACTAAACGCTCTGAGACTAAATGGTCTGGGACTAAACGGTCTGAGACTAAGCAGTCTGAGACTAAATGGTCTGAGATAAATGGTCTGAGACTAAACGGCCTGAGACTAAATGGTCTGAGACTAAACGCTCTGAGACTAAATGGTCTGAGAATAAATGGCCTGAGACTAAACGGTTTGAGACGAAATGCCTGGAGACGAAATGGTCTGAGACTGAATGGCCTGAGATTAAACGGACTGAGACTAAACGGACTGAGACTAAACATACTGAGACTAAACGGTCTGAGACTAAACGGTCTGAGACTAAACAAACTGAGACTAAACAGTCTGAGACTAAACGGACTGAAACTAAATGGCCTGAGACTAAACAGTCTGAGACTAAACGGCCTGAGACTAAACGGACTGAGACTAAACAAACTGAGACTAAACAGACTGAGACTAAACGGTCTGAGACTAAACGGATTGAGACTAAACGACCTGAGACTAAACAAACTGAGAATAAACGGTCTGAGACTAAACGGTCTGAGACTAAATGGTCTGAGACTCAATGGCCTGAGATTAAACGGTCTGAGACTAAACGGTGTGAGACTAAATAAACTGAGACTAAACGGTCTGTGACTAAACGGTCTGAGACTAAATGACCTGAGACTAAATGACCTGAGACTAAACGGTCTAGACTAAACGGTCTGAGACTAAATGGCCTGAGACTAAACGGCCTGAGACTAAACGGACTGAGACTAAATGGCCTGAGACTAAACGGTCTGAGACTAAACTGCCTGAGACTAAATGGTTTGAGACTAAACGACCTGAGACTAAACAGCCTGAGACTAAACAAACTGAGACTAAACGGACTGAGACTAAATGGTCTGAGACTAAACGATCAGAGACTTAACGGACTGAGAATTAACAGTCTGAGACTAAACAAACGGAGAATAAAAGGTCTGAGACTAAATGGCCTGAGACTAAACGGTCTGAGACTAAACGCTCTGAGACTAAATGGTCTGGGACTAAACGGTCTGAGACTAAGCAGTCTGAGATAAATGGTCTGAGACTAAACGGCCTGAGACTAAATGGTCTGAGACTAAACGGTCTGAGACTAAATGGTCTGAGACTAAATGGTCTGAGACTAAACGGACTGAGACTAAACGGCCTGAGACTAAACAAACTGAGACTAAACGGTCTGAAACTAAACGGTCTGAGACTAAACGGTCTGAGATTAAACGGTCTGAGACTAAACGACCTGAGACTAAACGGTCTGAGACCAAATAGACTGAGATTAAACGGTCTGAGACTAAACGACCTGAGACTAAACGGCCTGAGACTAAATGACCTGAGACTAAACGGCCTGAGACTAAACGCTCTGAGACTAAACTACCTGAGACTAAACGGTCTGAGACTAAACGACTAAGACTAAATGGCCTGAGTCTGAACGGCCTGAGACTAAACGACCTGAGACTAAACGGCCTGAGACTAAACGGCCTGAGACTAAACAAACTGAGACTAAACGGTCTGAGACTAAAGGGCCTGAGACTAAATGGCCTGAGACTAAACGGTCTGAGACTAAACAAAGTGAGACTAAATGGTCTGAGACTAAATGGTCTGAGACTAAATGGTCTGAGACTAAACGGACTGAGACTAAACGGCCTGAGACTAAACAAACTGAGACGAAACGGTCTGAATCCAAACGGTCTGAGATTAAATGGTCTGAGACTAAAGGGCCTGAGACTAAATGGCCTGAGACTAAACAAACTGAGACTAAATGGTCTGATACTAAACTGCCTGAGACTAAATGCTCTGAGACTAAACTACCTGAGACTAAACGGTCTGTGACTAAACGGACTGAGACTAAACGGCCTGAGACTAAACGGCCTGTGACTAAACGGACTGAGACTAAACGGACTGAGACTAAACGGCCTGAGACTAAACAGAGTGAGACTAAATGGCCTGAGACTAAACGGTCTGAGACTAAACGCTCTGAGACTAAATGGTCTGGGACTAAACGGTCTGAGACTAAGCAGTCTGAGACTAAATGGTCTGAGATAAATGGTCTGAGACTAAACGGCCTGAGACTAAATGGTCTGAGACTAAACGCTCTGAGACTAAATGGTCTGAGAATAAATGGCCTGAGACTAAACGGTTTGAGACGAAATGGCTGGAGACGAAATGGTCTGAGACTGAATGGCCTGAGATTAAACGGACTGAGACTAAACGGACTGAGACTAAACATACTGAGACTAAACGGTCTGAGACTAAACGGTCTGAGACAAAACAAACTGAGACTAAACGGCCTGAGACTAAACGGCCTGAAACTAAATGGCCTGAGACTAAACAGTCTGAGACTAAACGGCCTGAGACTAAACGGACTGAGACTAAACAAACTGAGACTAAACAGACTGAGACTAAACGGTCTGAGACTAAACGGATTGAGAATAAAGGACCTGAGACTAAACAAACTGAGACTAAACGGTCTGAGACTAAACGGTCTGAGACTAAATGGTCTGAGACTCAATGGCCTGAGATCTAACGGTCTGAGACTAAACGGTCTGAGACTAAATGACCTGAGACTAAACGGTCTGAGACTAAACGGTCTGAGACTAAATGACCTGAGACTAAATGGCCTGAGACTAAACGGACTGAGACTAAACGGCCTGAGACTAAACGGTCTGAGACTAAACGGCCTGAGACTAAATGGCTTGAGACTAAACGACCTGAGACTAAACAGCCTGAGACTAAACAATCCGAGACTAAAAGGACTGAGACTAAATGGTCTGAGACTAAACGATCTGAGACTAAACGGACTGAGAATTAACAGTCTGAGACTATACAAACTGAGAATAAATGGTCTGCGACTAAACGGACTGAGATTAAACGGTCTGAGACTAAACGGCCTGAGAGTTATCAAAATGAGACTAACCAACCTGAGACTAACGGCCTGAGACAAAACGGACTGAGACTAAACGGCATGAGACTAAACAAATTGAGAATAAACAAACTGAGACTAAACGCTGTGAGACTAAACGACCTGAGACTAAACGGCCTGAGACTAAATGACCTGAGACTAAACGGCCTGAGACTAATGCTCTGAGACTAAACTACCTGAGACTAAACGGACTGAGACTAAACGGACTGAGACTAAACGGTCTAAGACTAAACTACCTGAGACTAAACGGACTGAGACTAAAGGGTCTGAGACTAAACGGACTGAGACTAAACGACCTGAGACTAAACGGCCTGAGACTAAACGGCCTGAGACTAAACGGCCTGAAACTAAACGCTCTGAGACTAATCTACCTGAGACTAAACGGCCTGAGACTAAACGGCCTGAGACTAAACAAACTGAGACTAAACGGTCTGAGACTAAACGGCCTGAGACTAAATGGCTTGAGACTAAACTGTCTGAGACTAAATGGACTCAGACTAAACTACCTGAGACTAAACGGACTGAGACTAAAGGGTCTGAGACTAAACGGCCTGAGTCTAAACGCTCTGAGACTAATCTACCTGAGACTAAACGGTCTGAGACTAAACGGACTGAGACTAAATGGACTGAGACTAAACAAACTGAGACTAAATGGTCTGATACTAAACGGCCTGAGACTAAACGCTCTGAGACTAAACGACCTGAGACTAAGCGGCCTGAGACTAAATGACCTGAGACTAAACGGCCTGAGACTAAACGCTCTGAGACTAAACTATCTGAGACTAAACGGACTGAGACTGAACGGACTGAGACTAAACGGCCTGAGACTAAACGGCCTGAGACTAAACAAACTGTGACTAAACGGCCTGAGACTAAACGGCCTGATCCTAAACAAACTGAGACTTAACGGCCTGAGACTAAACGGACTGAGACTAAACACACTGAGACTAAATGGTCTGAGACTAAACGGCCTGAGACTAAATGGCCTGAGACTAAACCGACTGAGACTAAACGGCCTGAGACTAAACGGTCTGAGACTAAACGGACTGAGACTGAACGGACTGAGACTAAACAAACAGAGTCTAAACGGTCTGAAACTAAACGGTCTGAAACTAAACGGTCTGAGATTAAATGGTCTGAGACTAAACGGCCTGAGACTAAATGGCCTGAGACTAAACAAACTGAGACTAAACGGTCTGAAACTAAACGGTCTGAGACTAAATGGTCTGAGACTAAACGGTCTAAGATTAAACAGCCTGAGACTAAATGGCCTGAGACTAAACGCTCTGAGACTAAACGGACTGAGACTAAACGACCTGTGACTAAACAAACTGAGACTAAACAAACTGAGACTAAACGGTCTGAGACTAAACGGTCTGAGACTAAACGGTCTGAGTCTAAACGGACTGAGACCAAATGACCTGAGACTAAACGACCTGAGACTAAACAGTCTGAGACTAAATGGTCTGAGACGAAACGGTCTGAGACTAAACGGCCTGAGATTAAACGGTCTGAGACTAAACGGACTGAGACTAAACGGCCTGAGACTAAACAAACTGAGCCTAAACGGTCTAAGACTAAACAGACTGAGACTAAATGGCCTGAGACTAAACGGACTGAGACTAAACGGAATGAGACTAAACATACTGAGACTAAACGGTCTGAGACTAAACGGTCTGAGACAAAACAAACTGAGACTAAACGGCCTGAGACTAAACGGCCTGAAACTAAATGGCCTGAGACTAAACAGTCTGAGACTAAACGGCCTGAGACTAAACGGACTGAGACTAAACAGCCTGAGACTAAATGGACTGAGACTAAACGGCCTGTGACTAAACGGCCTGAGACTAAACGGACTGAGACTAAACGGACTGAGACTAAACAGCCTGAGACTAAACGGCCTGAGACTAAATGGACTGAGACTAAACGGTCTGAGACTAAACGGCCTGAGACTAAATGGCCTGAGACTAAATGGTCTGAGACTAAATAGTCTGAGACTAAATGGTCTGAGACTAAACGGCCTAAGATTAAACGGTCTGAGATTAAACGGTCTGAGACTAAACAAACTGAGACTAAATGGTCTGAGACTAAACGGTCTGAGACTAAACGGACTGAGACTGAACGGACTGAGACTAAACAAACAGAGACTAAACGGTCTGAAACTAAACGGTCTGAAACTAAACGGTCTGAGATTAAATGGTCTGAGACTAAACGGCCTGAGACTAAATGGCCTGAGACTAAACAAACTGAGACTAAACGGTCTGAAACTAAATGGTCTGAGACTAAACTGTCTGAGACTGAATGGACTGAGACTAAACGGCCTGAGACTAAACGGCCTGAGACTAAACGGACTGAGACTTAACGGACTGAGACTAAATGGACTGAGACTAAACAGCCTGAGTCTGAACTGTCTGAGACTAAATGGAATGAGACTAAATGGACAGAGAATAAATGGACTGAGACTAAACGGACTGAGACTAAACAGCCTGAGACTAAAGGAACTGAGACTAAACAGCCTGAGACTAAATGGACTGAGACTAAACGGTCTGAGATTAAATGGTCTGAGACTAAATGGACTGAGACTAAACAGCCTGAGACTAAATGGACTGAGACTAAACGGCCTGTGACTAAACGGCCTGAGACTAAACGGACTGAGACTAAACGGACTGAGACTAAACAGCCTGAGACTAAACGGCCTGAGACTAAATGGACTGAGACTAAACGGTCTGAGACTAAACGGCCTGAGACTAAATGGCCTGAGACTAAATGGTCTGAGACTAAATAGTCTGAGACTAAATGGTCTGAGACTAAACGGCCTAAGATTAAACGGTCTGAGATTAAACGGTCTGAGATTAAATGGCCTGAGACTAAACGGCCTGAGACTAAACGGCCTGAGACTAAATGGTCTGAAACTAAACGGTCTGAGATTAAATGGCCTGAGACTAAACGGTTTGAGACTAAATGGCCGGAGACGAAATGGTCTGAGACTAAACCGCCTGAGACTAAACGGACTGAGACTAAACGGACTGAGACTAAACATACTGAGACTAAACGGTCTGAGACTAAATGGTCTGAGACTAAACAAACTGAGACTAAACGGCCTGAGACTAAACGGCTTGAGACTAAATGGCCTGAGACTAAACAGTCTGAGACTAAACGGCCTGAGACTAAACGGAGTGAGACTAAACAAACTGAGACTAAACTGACTGAGACTAAACGGTCTGAGACTAAACGGACTGAGACTAAACGACCTGAGACTAAACAAACTGAGACTAAACGGTCTGAGACTAAACGGTCTGAGACTAAACGGTCTGAGACTAAACGGCCTGAGATTAAACGGTCTGAGACTAAAAGGCCTGAGACTAAATGGCCTGAGACTAAACGGCCTGAGACTAAACGGTCTGAGACTAAATGGCCTGAGAATAAACAAACTGAGACTAAACAGTCTGAGACTAAATGGTCTGAGACTAAACGGTCTAAGATTAAACAGCCTGAGACTGAATGGCCTGAGACTAAACGGCCTGAGACTAAACGGTCTGAGACTAAACGGACTGAGACTAAACGACCTGTGACTAAACAAACTGAGACTAAACAGTCTGAGACTAAACGGTCTGAGACTAAACGGTCTGAGACTAAATGGAATGAGACTAAACGGCCTGAGACTAAACGGACTGAGACTAAACGGCCTGAGACTAAACTGTCTGAGACTAAATGGACTGAGACTAAACGGCCTGAGACTAAACGGCCTGAGACTAAACAGACTGAGACTTAACGGACTGAGACTAAATGGACTGAGACTAAACAGCCTGAGTCTGAACGGTCTGAGACTAAACGGAATGAGACTAAACGGACAGAGAATAAATGGACTGAGACTAAACGGACTGAGACTAAACAGCCTGAGACTAAACGGACTGAGACTAAACAGCCTGAGACTAAATGGACTGAGACTAAACGGTCTGAGATTAAATGGTCTGAGAATAAATGGACTGAGACTAAACGGCCTGAGACTAAACGGACTGAGACTAAACAGCCTGAGACTAAATGGACTGAGACTAAACGGCCTGTGACTAAACGGCCTGAGACTAAACGGACTGAGACTAAACGGACTGAGACTAAACAGCCTGAGACTAAACGGCCTGAGACTAAATGGCCTGAGACTAAATGGTCTGAGACTAAATGGTCTGAGACTAAATGGACTGAGACTAAGCGGACTGAGACTAAACGGTCTGAGACTAAACGCTCTGAGACTAAATAGTCTGAGACTAAATGGTCTGAGACTAAACGGCCTAAGATTAAACGGTCTGAGATTAAACGGTCTGAGATTAAATGGCCTGAGACTAAACGGCCTGAGACTAAACGGTCTGAGTCTAAATGGCCTGAGACTAAACGCTTTGAGACTAAACGCTCTGAGACTAAATGGTCTGCGACTAAACGGTCTGAGACTAAACAGTCTCAGAATAAATGGTCTGAGATAAATGGTCTTAGACTAAACGGCCTGAGACTAAATGGTCTGAAACTAAACGGTCTGAGATTAAATGGTCTGAGACTAAATGGCCTGAGACTAAATGGCCTGAGACTAAACGGCCTGAGACTAAACGGTTTGAGACTAAACAGTCTGAGACTAAACGGACTGAGACTAAACGACCTGAGACTAAACAAACTGAGACTAAACGGTCTGAGTCTAAACGGTCTGAGACTAAACGGTCTGAGACTAAACGGCCTGAGATTAAACGGTCTGAGACTAAAAGGCCTGAGACTAAATGGCCTGAGACTAAACGGCCTGAGACTAAACGGTCTGAGACTAAATGGTCTGAGACTAAATGGCCTGAGACTAAACAAACTGAGACTAAACAGTCTGAGACTAAATGGTCTGAGACTAAACGGTCTAAGATTAAACAGCCTGAGACTGAATGGCCTGAGACTAAACGGTCTGAGACTAAACGGACTGAGACTAAACGACCTGTGACTAAACAAACTGAGACTAAACAGTCTGAGACTAAACGGTCTGAGACTAAACGGTCTGAGACTAAATGGAATGAGACTAAACGGCCTGAGACTAAACGGACTGAGACTAAACGGCCTGAGACTAAACTGTCTGAGACTAAATGGACTGAGACTAAACGGCCTGAGACTAAACGGCCTGAGACTAAACAGACTGAGACTTAACGGACTGAGACTAAATGGACTGAGACTAAACAGCCTGAGTCTGAACGGTCTGAGACTAAACGGAATGAGACTAAACGGACAGAGAATAAATGGACAGAGACTAAACGGACTGAGACTAAACAGCCTGAGACTAAACGGACTGAGACTAAACAGCCTGAGACTAAATGGACTGAGACTAAACGGTCTGAGATTAAATGGTCTGAGACTAAATGGACTGAGACTAAACGGCCTGAGACTAAACGGACTGAGACTAAACAGCCTGAGACTAAATGGACTGAGACTAAACGGCCTGTGACTAAACGGCCTGAGACTAAACGGACTGAGACTAAACGGACTGAGACTAAACAGCCTGAGACTAAACGGCCTGAGACTAAATGGACTGAGACTAAACGGTCTGAGACTAAACGGCCTGAGACTAAATGGCCTGAGACTAAATGGTCTGAGACTAAATGGTCTGGGACTAAATGGACTGAGACTAAGCGGACTGAGACTAAACGGTCTGAGACTAAACGGTCTGAGACTAAATAGTCTGAGACTAAATGGTCTGAGACTAAACGGCCTAAGATTAAACGGTCTGAGATTAAACGGTCTGAGATTAAATGGCCTGAGACTAAACGGCCTGAGACTAAACGGTCTGAGTCTAAATGGCCTGAGACTAAACGCTTTGAGACTAAACGCTCTGAGACTAAATGGTCTGCGACTAAACGGTCTGAGACTAAACAGTCTCAGAATAAATGGTCTGAGATAAATGGTCTTAGACTAAACGGCCTGAGACTAAATGGTCTGAGACTAAACGGTCTGAGATTAAATGGTCTGAGACTAAATGGCCTGAGACTAAACGGTTTGAGACTAAATGGCCGGAGGCGAAATGGTCTGAGACTAAACCGGCTGAGACTAAACGGACTGAGACTAAACGGACTGAGACTAAACATACTGAGACTAAACGGTCTGAGACTAAATGGTCTGAGACTAAACAAACTGAGACTAAACGGCCTGAGACTAAACGGACTGAGACTAAACAAACTGAGACTAAACTGACTGAGACTAAATGGTCTGAGACTTAACGGACTGAGACTAAATGGTCTGAGACTAAACAAACTGAGACTAAACGGTCTGAGACTAAACGGTCTGAGACTAAACGGTCTGAGACTAAACGGCCTGAGATTAAACGGTCTGAGACTAAAAGGCCTGAGACTAAATGGCCTGAGACTAAACGGCCTGAGACTAAACGGTCTGAGACTAAATGGTCTGAGACTAAATGGCCTGAGACTAAACAAACTGAGACTAAACAGTCTGAGACTAAATGGTCTGAGACTAAACGGTCTAAGATTAAACGGCCTGAGAGTAAATGGCCTGAGAATAAACGGTCTGAGACTAAATGGACTGAGACTAAACGACCTGTGACTAAACAAACTGAGACTAAACAAACTGAGACTAAACGGTCTGAGACTAAACGGTCTGAGACTAAACGGCCTGAGACTAAATGGTCTGAGACCAAACGGACTGAGACTAAATGACCTGAGACTAAACAAACTGAGAATAAACAGTCTGAGACTAAATGGTCTGAGACTAAACGGTCTGAGACTAAACGGCCTGAGAATTAAACGGTCTGAGACTAAACGGACTGAGACTAAACGGCCTGAGACTAAATGGCCTGAGACTAAATGGCCTGAGACTAAACAAACTGAGACTAAACAGTCTGAGACTAAATGGTCTGAGACTAAACGGTCTGAGACTAAACAAACTGAGACTAAACGGTCTGAGACTAAACGGTCTGAGACTAAACGGTCTAAGACTAAACGGCCTAAGATTAAACGGTCTGAGACTAAAAGGCCTGAGACTAAATGGCCTGAGACTAAACGGCCTGAGACTAAACAGTCTGAGACTAAATGGTCTGAGACTAAACAGCCTGAGACTAAACAAACTGAGACTAAACAGTCTGAGCCTAAATGGTCTGAGACTAAACGGTCTGAGACTAAACGGACTGAGACTAAACGACCTGTGACTAAACAAACTGAGACTAACCAAACTGAGACTAAACGGTCTGAGACTAAACTGTCTGAGACTAAACGGTCTGAGACTAAGCGGCCTGAGACTAAATGGTCTGAGACTAAACGGACTGAGACTAAACGACCTGAGACTAAACAAACTGAGACTAAACAGTCTGAGACTAAATGGTCTGAGACTAAACGGTCTGAGACTAAACGGCCTGAGATTAAACGGTCTGAGACTAAACGGACTGAGACTAAACGGCCTGAGACTAAACAAACTGAGCCTAAACGGTATAAGACTAAACAGACTGAGACTAAATGGCCTGAGACTAAACGGACTGACACTAAACGGTCTGACACTAAACGGACTGAGACTAAATGCCCTGAGATTAAACAGCCTGAGACTAAACGGACTGAGACTAAACGGCCTGAGACTAAACAGCCTGAGACTAAACAGTCTGAGACTAAACGGTCTGAGACTAAACGACCTGAGACTAAACAAACTGAGACTAAACAGTCTGAGACTAAATGGTCTGAGACTAAACGGTCTGAGACTAAACGGCCTGAGATTTAACGGTCTGAGACTAAACGGACTGAGACTAAACGGCCTGAGACTAAACGGCCTGAGACTAAACAAACTGAGACTAAACGGTCTGAGACTAAACAGCCTGAGACTAAATGGCTTGAGACTAAACGACCTGAGACTAAATGGCCTGAAACTAAACGGCCTGAGACTAAACGGCCTGAGACTAATCGCTCAGAGACTAATCTACCAGAGACTAAATGGCCTGAGACTAAACGGCCTGAGACTAAACAAACTGAGACTAAACGGTCTGAGACTAAAAGGCCTGACACTAAATGGCTTGAGACTAAACGACCTGAGACTAAACGGCCTGAGACTAAACGGTCTGAGACTAAACAAACTGAGACTAAATGGTCTGAGACTAAATGGTCTGAGACTAAACGGCCTGAGACTAAACAAACTGTGACTAAACGGCCTGAGACTAAACGGCCTGATACTAAACAAACTGAGACTTAACGGCCTGAGACTAAACGGACTGAGACTAAACAAACTGCGACTAAACGGACTGAGAGTAAACAGTCTGAGACTAAACGGCCTGAGACTAAACAAACTGAAAACTAAACAAACTGAGACTAAACGGCCTGAGACGAAACGGACTGAGACTAAACGGCATGAGACTAAACAAACTGAGAATAAACAAAATGAGACTAAACGCTCTGAGACTAAACGACCTGAGACTAAACGGCCTGAGACTAAATGGCCTGAGACTAAATGACCTGAGACTAAACGGCCTGAGACTAAACGCTCTGAGACTAAACTACCTGAGACTAAATGGACTGAGACTGAAGGGACTGAGACTAAACGGCCTGAGACCAAACTTCCCGAGACTAAACAGCCTGAGACTAAACGGTCTGAGACTAAACGGCCTGAGACTAAACGGCCTGAGACTAAATGGTCTGAGACTAAACGGACTGAGACTAAACGACCTGAGACTAAACACACTGAGACTAAACAGTCTGAGACTAAATGGTCTGAGACTAAACGGTCTGAGACTAAACGGCCTGAGATTAAACGGTCTGAGACTAAACGGACTGAGACTAAACGGCCTGAGACTAAACAAACTGAGCCTAAACGGTCTAAGACTAAACAGACTGAGACTAAATGGCCTGAGACTAAACGGACTGACACTAAACGGTCTGACACTAAACGGACTGAGACTAAATGCCCTGAGATTAAACAGCCTGAGACTAAACGGACTGAGACTAAACAGCCTGAGACTAAACAGCCTGAGACTAAACAGCCTGAGACTAAACAGCCTGAGACTAAACGGTCTGAGACTAAACGGTCTGAGACTAAACGGTCTGAGACTAAACGGCCTGAGACTAAACAGCCTGAGACTAAACGGTCTGAGACTAAACGGTCTGAGACTAAACGACCTGAGACTAAACAAACTGAGACTAAACTGACTGAGACTAAATGGCCTGAGACTAAACGCTTTGAGACTAAACGCTCTGAGACTAAATGGTCTGCGACTAAACGGTCTGAGACTAAAAAATCTCAGAATAAATGGTCTGAGATAAATGGTCTTAGACTAAAAGGCCTGAGACTAAATGGTCTGAAACTAAACGGTCTGAGATTAAATGGTCTGAGACTAAATGGCCTGAGACTAAACGGTTTGAGACTAAATGGCCGGAGACGAAATGGTCTGAGACTAAACCGCCTGAGACTAAACGGACTGAGACTAAACGGACTGAGACTAAACATACTGAGACTAAACGGTTTGAGACTAAACGGTCTGAGACTAAACAAACTGAGACTAAACGGCCTGATTCTAAACGGCCTGAGACTAAATGGCCTGAGACTAAACAGTCTGAGACTAAATGGCCTGAGACTAAACGGACTGAGACTAAACAAACTGAGACTAAACTGACTGAGACTAAATGGTCTGAGACTAAACGGTCTAAGATTAAACGGCCTGAGACTAAATGGCCTGAGACTAAACGGTCTGAGACTAAATGGACTGAGACTAAACGACCTGTGACTAAACAAACTGAGACTAAACAAACTGAGACTAAATGGTCTGAGACCAAACGGACTGAGACTAAACGACCTGAGACTAAACAAACTGAGACTAAACAGTCTGAGACTAAATGGTCTGAGACTAAACAGTCTGAGACTAAACGGCCTGAGAATTAAAGGGTCTGAGACTAAACGGACTGAGACTAAACGGCCTGAGACTAAACAAACTGAGCCTAAACGGTCTAAGACTAAACAGACTGAGACTAAATGGCCTGAGACTAAACGGACTGACACTAAACGGTCTGACACTAAACGGACTGAGACTAAATGCCCTGAGATTAAACAGCCTGAGACTAAACGGACTGAGACTAAACGGCCTGAGACTAAACAGCCTGAGACTAAATGGTCTGAAACTAAACGGTCTGAGATTAAATGGTCTGAGACTAAATGGCCTGAGACTAAAAGGTTTGAGACTAAATGGCCGGAGACGAAATGGTCTGAGACTGAACCGCCTGAGACTAAACGGACTGAGACTAAACGGACTGAGACTAAACATACTGAGACTAAACGGCCTGAGACTAAACGGCCTGAGACTAAATGGCCTGAGACTAAACAGTCTGAGACTAAATGGCCTGAGACTAAACGGACTGAGACTAAACAAACTGAGACTAAACTGACTGAGACTAAATGGTCTGAGACTAAACGGACTGAGACTAAACGACCTGAGACTAAACAAACTGAGACTAAACGGTCTGAGACTAAACGGTCTGAGACTAAACGGACTGAGATTAAACGGTCTGAGACTAAAAGGCCTGAGACTAAATGGCCTGAGACTAAACAGCCTGAGACTAAACGGTCTGAGACTAAATGGTCTGAGACTAAATGGCCTGAGACTAAACAAACTGAGACTAAACAGTCTGAGACTAAATGGTCTGAGACTAAACGGTCTAAGATTAAACGGACTGAGACTAAATGGCCTGAGACTAAACGGTCTGAGACTAAATGGACTGAGACTAAACGACCTGTGACTAAACAAACTGAGACTAAACAAACTGAGACTAAACGGTCTGAGACTAAACGGTCTGAGACTAAACGGTCTGAGACTAAACGGCCTGAGACTAAATGGTCTGAGACCAAACGGACTGAGACTAAACGACCTGAGACTAAACAAACTGAGACTAAACAGTCTGAGACTAAATGGTCTGAGACTAAACGGTCTGAGACTAAACGGCCTGAGAATTAAACGGTCTGAGACTAAACGGACTGAGACTAAACGGCCTGAGACTAAACAAACTGAGCCTAAACGGTCTAAGACTAAACAGACTGAGACTAAATGGCCTGAGTCTAAACAGACTGACACTAAATGGTCTGACACTAAACGGACTGAGACTAAATGCCCTGAGATTAAACAGCCTGAGACTAAACGGACTGAGACTAAACGTCCTGAGACTAAACAGCCTGAGACTAAACGGTCTGAGACTAAACGGTCTGAGACTAAACGACCTGAGACTAAACAAACTGAGACTAAACAGTCTGAGACTAAATGGTCTGAGACTAAACGGTCTGAGACTAAACGGCCTGAGATTAAACGTTCTGAGACTAAATGGACTGAGACTAAACGGCCTGAGACTAAACGGCCTGAGACTAAACAAACTGAGACTAAACGGTCTGAGACTAAACAGCCTGAGACTAAATGACTTGAGACTAAACGACCTGAGACTAAATGGCCTGAGACTAAACGGCCTGAGACTAATCGCTCAGAGACTAATCTACCAGAGACTAAACGGCCTGAGACTAAACGGCCTGAGACTAAACAAACTGAGACTAAACGGTCTGAGACTAAAAGGCCTGACACTAAATGGCTTGAGACTAAACGACCTGAGACTAAACGGCCTGAGACTAAACGGTCTGAGACTAAACAAACTGAGACTAAATGGTCTGAGACTAAACGGTCTGAGACTAAACGGCCTGAGACTAAACAAACTGTGACTAAACGGCCTGAGACTAAACGGCCTGATACTAAACAAACTGAGACTTAACGGCCTGAGACTAAACGGACTGAGACTAAACACACTGAGACTAAATGGTCTGAGACTAAACGGCCTGAGACTAAGTGGCCTGAGACTAAACCGACTGAGACTAAACGGCCTGAGACTAAACGGTCTGAGACTAAACGGACTGAGACTGAACGGACTGAGACTAAACAAACAGAGACTAAACGGTCTGAAACTAAACGGTCTGAAACTAAACGGTCTGAGATTAAATGGTCTGAGACTAAACGGCCTGAGACTAAATGGCCTGAGACTAAACAAACTGAGACTAAACGGTCTGAAACTAAACGGTCTGAGACTAAACTGTCTGAGACTGAATGGACTGAGACTAAACGGCCTGAGACTAAACGGCCTGAGACTAAACGGACTGAGACTTAACGGACTGAGACTAAATGGACTGAGACTAAACAGCCTGAGTCTGAACGGTCTGAGACTAAACGGAATGAGACTAAACGGACAGAGAATAAATGGACTGAGACTAAACGGACTGAGACTAAACAGCCTGAGACTAAAGGAACTGAGACTAAACAGCCTGAGACTAAATGGACTGAGACTAAACGGTCTGAGATTAAATGGTCTGAGACTAAATGGACTGAGACTAAACGGCCTGAGACTAAAGGGACTGAGACTAAACAGCCTGAGACTAAATGGACTGAGACTAAACGGCCTGTGACTAAACGGCCTGAGACTAAACGGACTGAGACTAAACGGACTGAGACTAAACAGCCTGAGACTAAACGGCCTGAGACTAAATGGACTGAGACTAAACGGTCTGAGACTAAACGGCCTGAGACTAAATGGCTTGAGACTAAATGGTCTGAGACTAAATAGTCTGAGACTAAATGGTCTGAGACTAAACGGCCTAAGATTAAACGCTCTGAGATTAAACGGTCTGAGATTAAATGGCCTGAGACTAAACGGCCTGAGACTAAACAGTCTGAGTCTAAATGGCCTGAGACCAAACGCTTTGAGACTAAACGCTCTGAGACTAAATGGTCTGCGACTAAACGGTCTGAGACTAAACAGTCTCAGAATAAACGGCCTGAGACTAAATGGTCTGAAACTAAACGGTCTGAGATTAAATGGCCTGAGACTAAACGGTTTGAGACTAAATGGCCGGAGACGAAATGGTCTGAGACTAAACCGCCTGAGACTAAACGGACTGAGACTAAACGGACTGAGACTAAAGATACTGAGACTAAACGGTCTGAGACTAAATGGTCTGAGACTAAACAAACTGAGACTAAACGGCCTGAGACTAAACGGCTTGAGACTAAATGGCCTGAGACTAAACAGTCTGAGACTAAACGGCCTGAGACTAAATGGACTGAGACTAAACAAACTGAGACTAAACTGACTGAGACTAAACGGTCTGAGACTAAACGGACTGAGACTAAACGACCTGAGACTAAACAAACTGAGACTAAACGGTCTGAGACTAAACGGTCTGAGACTAAACGGTCTGAGACTAAACGGCCTGAGATTAAACGGTCTGAGACTAAAAGGCCTGAGACTAAATGGCCTGAGACTAAACGGCCTGAGACTAAACGGTCTGAGACTAAATGGTCTGAGACTAAATGGCCTGAGACTAAACAAACTGAGACTAAACAGTCTGAGACTAAATGGTCTGAGACTAAACGGTCTAAGATTAAACAGCCTGAGACTGAATGGCCTGAGACTAAACGGTCTGAGACTAAACGGACTGAGACTAAACGACCTGTGACTAAACAAACTGAGACTAAACAGTCTGAGACTAAACGGTCTGAGACTAAACGGTCTGAGACTAAATGGAATGAGACTAAACGGCTTGAGACTAAACGGACTGAGACTAAACGGCCTGAGACTAAACTGTCTGAGACTAAATGGACTGAGACTAAACGGCCTGAGACTAAACGGCCTGAGACTAAACAGACTGAGACTTAACGGACTGAGACTAAATGGACTGAGACTAAACAGCCTGAGTCTGAATGGTCTGAGACTAAACGGAATGAGACTAAACGGACAGCGAATAAATGGACTGAAACTAAACGGACTGAGACTAAACAGCCTGAGTCTAAACGGACTGAGACTAAACAGCCTGAGACTAAATGGACTGAGACTAAACGGTCTGAGATTAAATGGTCTGAGACTAAATGGACTGAGACTAAACGGTCTGAGACTAAACGGTCTGAGACTAAACAGTCTCAGAATAAATGGTCTGAGATAAATGGTCTTAGACTAAACGGCCTGAGACTAAATGGTCTGAAACTAAACGGTCTGAGATTAAATGGTCTGAGACTAAATGGCCTGAGAATAAACGGTCTGAGACTAAATGGCCGGAGACGAAATGGTCTGAGACTAAACCGCCTGAGACTAAACGGACTGAGACTAAACGGACTGAGACTAAACATACTGAGACTAAACGGTCTGAGACTAAATGGTCTGAGACTAAACAAACTGAGACTAAACGGCCTGAGACTAAACGGCCTGAGACTAAATGGCCTGAGACTAAACAGTCTGAGACTAAATGGCCTGAGACTAAACGGACTGAGACTAAACAAACTGAGACTAAACTGACTGAGACTAAATGGTCTGAGACTAAACGGACTGAGACTAAACGACCTGAGACTAAACAAACTGAGACTAAACGACCTGAGACTAAACGGTCTGAGACTAAACGGTCTGAGACTAAACGCCCTGAGATTAAACGGTCTGAGACTAAAAGGCCTGAGACTAAATGGCCTGAGACTAAACGGCCTGAGACTAAACGGTCTGAGACTAAATGGTCTGAGACTAAATGGCCTGAGACTAAACAAACTGAGACTAAACAGTCTGAGACCAAATGGTCTGAGACTAAACGGTCCAAGATTAAACGGCCTGAGACTAAATGGCCTGAGAATAAACGGTCTGAGACTAAATGGACTGAGACTAAACGACCTGTGACTAAACAAACTGAGACTAAACAAACTGAGACTAAACGCTCTGAGACTAAACGGTCTGAGACTAAACGGTCTGAGACTAAACGGCCTGAGACTATATGGTCTGAGACCAAACGGACTGAGACTAAACGACCTGAGACTAAACAAACTGAGACTAAACAGTCTGAGACTAAATGGTCTGAGACTAAACGGTCTGAGACTAAACGGCCTGAGAATGAAACGGTCTGAGACTAAACGGACTGAGACTAAACGGCCTGAGACTAAACGGCCTGAGACTAAATGGCCTGAGACTAAACAAACTGAGACTAAACAGTCTGAGACTAAATGGTCTGAGACTAAACGGTCTGAGACTAAACAAACTGAGACTAAACGGTCTGAGACTAAACGGTCTGAGACTAAACGGTCTGAGACTAAACGGTCTAAGATTAAACGGCCTGAGACTAAATGGCCTGAGAATAAACGGTCTGAGACTAAATGGACTGAGACTAAACGACCTGTGACTAAACAAACTGAGACTAAACAAACTGAGACTAAACGCTCTGAGACTAAACGGTCTGAGACTAAACGGTCTGAGACTAAACAGCCTGAGACTAAATGGTCTGAGACCAAACGGACTGAGACTAAACGACCTGAGACTAAACAAACTGAGACTAAACAGTCTGAGACTAAATGGTCTGAGACTAAACGGTCTGAGACTAAACGGCCTGAGAATTAAACGGTCTGAGACTAAACGGACTGAGACTAAACGGCCTGAGACTAAACGGCCTGAGACTAAATGGCCTGAGACTAAACAAACTGAGACTAAACAGTCTGAGACTAAATGGTCTGAGACTAAACGGTCTGAGACTAAACAAACTGAGACTAAACGGTCTGAGACTAAACGGTCTGAGACTAAACGGTCAGAGACTAAACGCCCTGAGATTAAACGGTCTGAGACTAAAAGGCCTGAGACTAAATGGCCTGAGACTAAACGGCCTGAGACTAAACGGTCTGAGACTAAATGGTCTGAGACTAAATGGCCTGAGACTAAACGGCCTGAGACTAAACGGTCTGAGTCTAAATGGCCTGAGACTAAACGCTTTGAGACTAAACGCTCTGAGACTAAATGGTCTGCGACTAAACGGTCTGAGACTAAACAGTCTCAGAATAAATGGTCTGAGATAAATGGTCTTAGACTAAACGGCCTGAGACTAAATGTTCTGAAACTAAACGGTCTGAGATTAAATGGTCTGAGACTAAATGGCCTGAGACTAAACGGTTTGAGACTATTTGGCCGGAGACGAAATGGTCTGAGACTAAACCGCCTGAGACTAAACGGACTGAGACTAAACGGACTGAGACTAAACATACTGAGACTAAACGGTCTGAGACTAAATGGTCTGAGACTAAACAAACTGAGACTAAACGGCCTGAGACTAAACGGCCTGAGACTAAATGGCCTGAGACTAAACAGTCTGAGACTAAATGGCCTGAGACTAAACGGACTGAGACTGAACAAACTGAGACTAAACTGACTGAGACTAAATGGTCTGAGACTAAACGGACTGAGACTAAACGACCTGAGACTAAACAAACTGAGACTAAACGGTCTGAGACTAAACGGCTTGAGACTAAACGGTCTGAGACTAAACGGCCTGAGATTAAACGGTCTGAGACTAAAAGGCCTGAGACTAAATGGCCTGAGACTAAACGACCTGAGACTAAACGGTCTGAGACGAAATGGTCTGAGACTAAATGGCCTGAGACTAAACAAACTGAGACTAAACAGTCTGAGACTAAATGGTCTGAGACTAAACGGTCTAAGATTAAACGGCCTGAGACTAAATGGCCTGAGAATAAACGGTCTGAGACTAAATGGACTGAGACTAAACGACCTGTGACTAAACAAACTGAGACTAAACAAACTGAGACTAAACGGTCTGAGACTAAACGGTCTGAGACTAAACGGTCTGAGACTAAACGGCCTGAGACTAAATGGTCTGAGACCAAACGGACTGAGACTAAACGACCTGAGACTAAACAAACTGAGACTAAACAGTCTGAGACTAAATGGTCTGAGACTAAACGGTCTGAGACTAAACGGCCTGAGAATTAAACGGTCTGAGACTAAACGGACTGAGACTAAACGGCCTGAGACTAAACGGCCTGAGACTAAATGGCCTGAGACTAAACAAACTGAGACTAAACAGTCTGAGACTAAATGGTCTGAGACTAAACGGTCTGAGACTAAACAAACTGAGACTAAACGGTCTGAGACTAAACGGTCTGAGACTAAACGGTCTGAGACTAAACGGCCTGAGATTAAACGGTCTGAGACTAAAAGGCCTGAGATTAAATGGCCTGAGACTAAACGGCCTGAGACTAAACGGTCTGAGACTAAATGGTCTGAGACTAAATGGCCTGAGACTAAACAAACTGAGACTAAACAGTCTGAGCCTAAATGGTCTGAGACTAAACGGTCTAAGATTAAACAGCCTGAGACTAAATGGCCTGAGACTAAACGGTCTGAGACTAAACGGACTGAGACTAAACGACCTGTGACTAAACAAACTGAGACTAAACAAATTGAGACTAAACGGTCTGAGACTAAACGGTCTGAGACTAAACGGCCTGAGACTAAACGGCCTGAGACTAAATGGTCTGAGACTAAACGGACTGAGACTAAACGACCTGAGACTAAACAAACTGAGACTAAACAGTCTGAGACTAAATGGTCTGAGACTAAACGGTCTGAGACTAAACGGCCTGAGATTAAACGGTCTGAGACTAAACGGACTGAGACTAAACGGCCTGAGACTAAACAAACTGAGCCTAAACGGTCTAAGACTAAACAGACTGAGACTAAATGGCCTGAGACTAAACGGATTGACACTAAACGGTCTGACACTAAACGGACTGAGACTAAATGCCCTGAGACTAAACAAACTGAGACTAAACGCTCTGAGACTAAATGGTCTGCGACTAAACGGTCTGAGACTAAACAGTCTCAGAATAAATGGTATGAGATAAATGGTCTTCGACTAAACGGCCTGAGACTAAATGGTCTGAAACTAAACGGTCTGAGATTAATTGGCCTGAGACTAAACGGTTTGAGACTAAATGGCCGGAGACGAAATGGTCTGAGACTAAACCGCCTGAGACTAAACGGACTGAGACTAAACGGACTGAGACTAAACATACTGAGACTAAACGGTCTGAGACTAAATGGTCTGAGACTAAACAAACTGAGACTAAACGGCCTGAGACTAAACGGCTTGAGACTAAATGGCCTGAGACTAAACAGTCTGAGACGAAACGGCCTGAGACTAAACGGACTGAGACTAAACAAACTGAGACTAAACTGACTGAGACTAAACGGTCTGAGACTAAACGGACTGAGACTAAACGACCTGAGACTAAACAAACTGGGACTAAACCGTCTGAGACTAAACGGTCTGAGACTAAACGGTCTGAGACTAAACGGCCTGAGATTAAACGGTCTGAGACTAAAAGGCCTGAGACTAAATGGCCTGAGACTAAACGGCCTGAGACTAAACGGTCTGAGACTAAATGGTCTGAGACTAAATGGCCTGAGACTAAACAAACTGAGACTAAACAGTCTGAGACTAAATGGTCTGAGACTAAACGGTCTGAGATTAAATGGCCTGTGACTAAACGGTTTGAGACTAAATGGCCGGAGACGAAATGGTCTGAGACTAAACCGCCTGAGACTAAACGGACTGAGACTAAACGGACTGAGACTAAACATACTGAGACTAAACGGTCTGAGACAAAATGGTCTGAGACTAAACAAACTGAGACTAAACGGCCTGAGACTAAACGGCTTGAGACTAAATGGCCTGAGACTAAACAGTCTGAGAGTAAACGGCCTGAGACTAAACGGACTGAGACTAAACAAACTGAGACTAAACTGACTGAGACTAAACGGTCTGAGACTAAACGGACTGAGACTAAACGACCTGAGACTAAACAAACTGAGACTAAACGGTCTGAGACTAAACGGTCTGAGACTAAACGGTCTGAGACTAAACAGCCTGAGATTAAACGGTCTGAGACTAAACGGCCTGAGACTAAACGGTCTGAGACTAAGTGGTCTGAGACTAAATGGCCTGAGACTAAACAAACTGAGACTAAACCGTCTGAGACTAAATGGTCTGAGACTAAACGGTCTAAGATTAAACAGCCTGAGACTGAATGGCCTGAGATTAAACGGTCTGAGACTAAACGGACTGAGACTAAACGACCTGTGACTAAACAATCTGAGACTAAACAGTCTGAGACTAAACGGTCTGAGACTAAACGGTCTGAGACTAAATGGAATGAGACTAAACGGCCTGAGACTAAACGGACTGAGACTAAACGGCCTGAGACTAAACTGTCTGAGACTAAATGGACTGAGACTAAACGGCCTGAGACTAAACGGCCTGAGACTAAACAGACTGAGACTTAACGGACTGAGACTAAATGGACTGAGACTAAACGGCCTGAGTCTGAACGGTCTGAGACTAAACGGAATGAGACTAAACGGACAGAGAATAAATGGACTGAGACTAAACGGACTGAGACTAAACAGCCTGAGACTAAACGGACTGAGACTAAACAGCCTGAGACTAAATGGACTGAGACTAAACGGTCTGAGATTAAATGGTCTGAGACTAAATGGACTGAGACTAAACGGCCTGAGACTAAACGGACTGAGACTAAACAGCCTGAGACTAAATGGACTGAGACTAAACGGCCTGTGACTAAACGGCCTGAGACTAAACGGACTGAGACTAAACGGACTGAGACTAAACAGCCTGAGACTAAACGGCCTGAGACTAAATGGACTGAGACTAAACGGTCTGAGACTAAACGGCCTGAGACTAAATGGCCTGAGACTAAATGGTCTGAGACTAAATGGTCTGGGACTAAATAGACTGAGACTAAGCGGACTGAGACTAAACGGTCTGAGACTAAACGGTCTGAGACTAAATAGTCTGAGACTAAATGGTCTGAGACTAAACGGCCTAAGATTAAACGGTCTGAGATTAAACGGTCTGAGATTAAATGGCCTGAGACTAAACGGCCTGAGACTAAACGGTCTGAGTCTAAATGGCCTGAGACTAAACGCTTTGAGACTAAACGCTCTGAGACTAAATGGTCTGCGACAAAACGGTCTGAGACTAAACAGTCTCAGAATAAATGGTCTGAGATAAATGGTCTTAGACTAAACGGCCTGAGACTAAATGGTCTGAAACTAAACGGTCTGAGATTAAATGGTCTGAGACTAAATGGCCTGAGACTAAACGGTTTGAGACTAAATGGCCGGAGACGAAATGGTCTGAGACTAAACCGCCTGAGACTAAACGGACTGAGACTAAACGGACTGAGACTAAACATACTGAGACTAAACGGTCTGAGACTAAATGGTCTGAGACTAAACAAACTGAGACTAAACGGCCTGAGACTAAACGGCTTGAGACTAAAAGGCCTGAGACTAAACAGTCTGAGACTAAACGGCCTGAGACTAAACGGACTGAGACTAAACAAACTGAGACTAAACTGACTGAGACTAAACGGTCTGAGACTAAACGGACTGAGACTAAACGGCCTGAGACTAAACAAACTGAGACTAAACGGTCTGAGACTAAACTGTCTGAGACTAAACGGTCTGAGACTAAACGGCCTGAGATTAAACGGTCTGAGACTAAAAGGCCTTAGACTAAATGGCCTGAGACTAAACGGCCTGAGACTAAACGGTCTGAGACTAAATGGTCTGAGACTAAATGGCCTGAGACTAAACAAACTGAGACTAAACAGTCTGAGACTAAATGGTCTGAGACTAAACGGTCTAAGATTAAACAGCCTGAGACTAAATGGCCTGAGACTAAACGGTCTGAGACTAAACGGACAGAGACTAAACGACCTGTGACTAAACAAACTGAGACTAAACAAACTGAGACAAAACGGTCTGAGACTAAACGGTCTGAGACTAAACGGTCTGAGACTAAACGGACTGAGACTAAACGGACTGAGACTAAACGGCCTGAGACTAAACAAACTGAGCCTAAACGGTCTAAGACTAAACAGACTGAGACTAAATGGCCTGAGACTAAACGGACTGACACTAAACGGTCTGACACTAAACGGACTGAGACTAAATGCCCTGAGGTTAAACAGCCTGAGACTAAACGGACTGAGACTAAACGGCCTGAGACTAAACAGCCTGAGACTAAACGGTCTGAGACTAAACGGTCTGAGACTAAACGACCTGAGACTAAAAGGACTGAGACTAAACGGTCTGAGACTAAACGGCCTGAGACTAAATGGCCTGAGACTAAATGGTCTGAGACTAAATAGTCTGAGACTAAATGGTCTGAGACTAAACGGCCTAAGATTAAACGGTCTGAGATTAAACGGTCTGAGATTAAATGGCCTGAGACTAAACGGCCTGAGACTAAACAGTCTGAGTCTAAATGGCCTGAGACTAAACGCTTTGAGACTAAACGCTCTGAGACTAAATGGTCTTCGACTAAACGGTCTGAGACTAAACAGTCTCAGAATAAATGGTATGAGATAAATGGTCTTCGACTAAACGGCCTGAGACTAAATGGTCTGAAACTAAACGGTCTGAGATTAATTGGCCTGAGACTAAACGGTTTGAGACTAAATGGCCGGAGACGAAATGGTCTGAGACTAAACCGCCTGAGACTAAACGGACTGAGACTAAACGGACTGAGACTAAACATACTGAGACTAAACGGTCTGAGACTAAATGGTCTGAGACTAAACAAACTGAGACTAAACGGCCTGAGACTAAACGGCTTGAGACTAAATGGCCTGAGACTAAACAGTCTGAGACGAAACGGCCTGAGACTAAACGGACTGAGACTAAACAAACTGAGACTAAACTGACTGAGACTAAACGGTCTGAGACTAAACGGACTGAGACTAAACGACCTGAGACTAAACAAACTGAGACTAAACGGTCTGAGACTAAACGGTCTGAGACTAAACGGCCTGAGATTAAACGGTCTGAGACTAAAAGGCCTGAGACTAAATGGCCTGAGACTAAACGGCCTGAGACTAAACGGTCTGAGACTAAATGGTCTGAGACTAAATGGCCTGAGACTAAACAAACTGAGACTAAACAGTCTGAGACTAAATGGTCTGAGACTAAACGGTCTGAGATTAAATGGCCTGTGACTAAACGGTTTGAGACTAAATGGCCGGAGACTAAACAAACTGAGACTAAACCGTCTGAGACTAAATGGTCTGAGACTAAACGGTCTAAGATTAAACAGCCTGAGACTGAATGGCCTGAGACTAAACGGTCTGAGACTAAACGGACTGAGACTAAACGACCTGTGACTAAACAAACTGAGACTAAACAGTCTGAGACTAAACGGTCTGAGACTAAACGGTCTGAGACTAAATGGAATGAGACTAAACGGCCTGAGACTAAACGGACTGAGACTAAACGGCCTGAGACTAAACTGTCTGAGACTAAATGGACTGAGACTAAACGGCCTGAGACTAAACGGCCTGAGACTAAACAGACTGAGACTTAACGGACTGAGACTAAATGGACTGAGACTAAACGGCCTGAGTCTGAACGGTCTGAGACTAAACGGAATGAGACTAAACGGACAGAGAATAAATGGACTGAGACTAAACGGACTGAGACTAAACAGCCTGAGACTAAACAGACTGAGACTAAACAGCCTGAGACTAAATGGACTGAGACTAAACGGTCTGAGATTAAATGGTCTGAGACTAAATGGACTGAGACTAAACGGCCTGAGACTAAACGGACTGAGACTAAACAGCCTGAGACTAAATGGACTGAGACTAAACGGCCTGTGACTAAACGGCCTGAGACTAAACGGACTGAGACTAAACGGACTGAGACTAAACAGCCTGAGACTAAACGGCCTGAGACTAAATGGACTGAGACTAAACGGTCTGAGACTAAACGGCCTGAGACTAAATGGCCTGAGACTAAATGGTCTGAGACTAAATGGTCTGGGACTAAATGGACTGAGACTAAGCGGACTGAGACTAAACGGTCTGAGACTAAACGGTCTGAGACTAAATAGTCTGAGACTAAATGGTCTGAGACTAAACGGCCTAAGATTAAACGGTCTGAGATTAAACGGTCTGAGATTAAATGGCCTGAGACTAAACGGCCTGAGACTAAACGGTCTGAGTCTAAATGGCCTGAGACTAAACGCTTTGAGACTAAACGCTCTGAGACTAAACGGCCTGAGACTAAACGGTCTGAGACTAAATGGTCTGAGACTAAATGGCCTGAGACTAAACAAACTGAGACTAAACAGTCTGAGACTAAATGGTCTGAGACTAAACGGTCTGAGATTAAATGGCCTGTGACTAAACGGTTTGAGACTAAATGGCCGGAGACTAAACAAACTGAGACTAAACCGTCTGAGACTAAATGGTCTGAGACTAAACGGTCTTAGATTAAACAGCCTGAGACTGAATGGCCTGAGACTAAACGGTCTGAGACTAAACGGACTGAGACTAAACGACCTGTGACTAAACAAACTGAGACTAAACAGTCTGAGACTAAACAGTCTGAGACTAAACGGTCTGAGACTAAATGGACTGAGACTAAACGGCCTGTGACTAAACGGCCTGAGACTAAACGGCCTGAGACTAAATGGTCTGAAACTAAACGGTCTGAGATTAAATGGTCTGAGACTAAATGGCCTGAGACTAAACGGTTTGAGACTAAATGGCCGGAGACGAAATGGTCTGAGACTAAACCGCCTGAGACTAAACGGACTGAGACTAAACGGACTGAGACTAAACATACTGAGACTAAACGGTCTGAGACTAAATGGTCTGAGACTAAACAAACTGAGACTAAACGGCCTGAGACTAAACGGCTTGAGACTAAAAGGCCTGAGACTAAACAGTCTGAGACTAAACGGCCTGAGACTAAACGGACTGAGACTAAACAAACTGAGACTAAACTGACTGAGACTAAACGGTCTGAGACTAAACGGACTGAGACTAAACGGCCTGAGACTAAACAAACTGAGACTAAACGGTCTGAGACTAAACTGTCTGAGACTAAACGGTCTGAGACTAAACGGCCTGAGATTAAACGGTCTGAGACTAAAAGGCCTTAGACTAAATGGCCTGAGACTAAACGGCCTGAGACTAAACGGTCTGAGACTAAATGGTCTGAGACTAAATGGCCTGAGACTAAACAAACTGAGACTAAACAGTCTGAGACTAAATGGTCTGAGACTAAACGGTCTAAGATTAAACAGCCTGAGACTAAATGGCCTGAGACTAAACGGTCTGAGACTAAACGGACAGAGACTAAACGACCTGTGACTAAACAAACTGAGACTAAACAAACTGAGACAAAACGGTCTGAGACTAAACGGTCTGAGACTAAACGGTCTGAGACTAAACGGACTGAGACTAAACGGACTGAGACTAAACGGCCTGAGACTAAACAAACTGAGCCTAAACGGTCTAAGACTAAACAGACTGAGACTAAATGGCCTGAGACTAAACGGACTGACACTAAACGGTCTGACACTAAACGGACTGAGACTAAATGCCCTGAGGTTAAACAGCCTGAGACTAAACGGACTGAGACTAAACGGCCTGAGACTAAACAGCCTGAGACTAAACGGTCTGAGACTAAACGGTCTGAGACTAAACGACCTGAGACTAAAAGGACTGAGACTAAACGGTCTGAGACTAAACGGCCTGAGACTAAATGGCCTGAGACTAAATGGTCTGAGACTAAATAGTCTGAGACTAAATGGTCTGAGACTAAACGGCCTAAGATTAAACGGTCTGAGATTAAACGGTCTGAGATTAAATGGCCTGAGACTAAACGGCCTGAGACTAAACAGTCTGAGTCTAAATGGCCTGAGACTAAACGCTTTGAGACTAAACGGCCTGAGACTAATCGCTCAGAGACTAATCTACCTGAGACTAAACGGCCTGAGACTAAACGGCCTGAGACTAAACGGCCTGAGACTAAACAAACTGAGACTAAACGGTCTGAGACTAAACGGCCTGACACTAAATGGCTTGAGACTAAACGACCTGAGACTAAACGGCCTGAGACTAAACGGTCTGAGACTAAACAAACTGAGACTAAATGGTCTGAGACTAAACGGTCTGAGACTAAACGGCCTGAGACTAAACAAACTGTGACTAAACGGCCTGAGACTAAACGGCCTGAGACTAAACAAACTGAGACTAAACGGTCTGAGACTAAACGGCCTGACACTAAATGGCTTGAGACTAAACGACCTGAGACTAAACGGCCTGAGACTAAACGGTCTGAGACTAAACAAACTGAGACTAAATGGTCTGAGACTAAACGGTCTGAGACTAAACGGCCTGAGCCTAAACAAACTGTGACTAAACGGCCTGAGACTAAACGGCCTGATACTAAACAAACTGAGACTTAACAGCCTGAGACTAAACGGACTGAGACTAAACAAACTGCGACTAAACGGACTAAGAGTAAACAGTCTGAGACTAAACGGCCTGAGACTAAACAAACTGAGACTAAACAAACTGAGACTAAACGGCCTGAGACGAAACGGACTGAGACTAAACGGCATGAGACTAAACAAACTGAGAATAAACAAACTGAGACTAAACGCTCTGAGACTAAACGGTCTGAGACTAAACGGTCTGAGACTAAACGGACAGAGAATAAATGGACTGAGACTAAACGGACTGAGACTAAACAGCCTGAGACTAAACAGACTGAGACTAAACAGCCTGAGACTAAATGGACTGAGACTAAACGGTCTGAGATTAAATGGTCTGAGACTAAATGGACTGAGACTAAACGGCCTGAGACTAAACGGACTGAGACTAAACAGCCTGAGACTAAATGGACTGAGACTAAACGGCCTGTGACTAAACGGCCTGAGACTAAACGGACTGAGACTAAACGGACTGAGACTAAACAGCCTGAGACTAAACGGCCTGAGACTAAATGGACTGAGACTAAACGGTCTGAGACTAAACGGCCTGAGACTAAATGGCCTGAGACTAAATGGTCTGAGACTAAATGGTCTGGGACTAAATGGACTGAGACTAAGCGGACTGAGACTAAACGGTCTGAGACTAAACGGTCTGAGACTAAATAGTCTGAGACTAAATGGTCTGAGACTAAACGGCCTAAGATTAAACGGTCTGAGATTAAACGGTCTGAGATTAAATGGCCTGAGACTAAACGGCCTGAGACTAAACGGTCTGAGTCTAAATGGCCTGAGACTAAACGCTTTGAGACTAAACGCTCTGAGACTAAATGGTCTGCGACAAAACGGTCTGAGACTAAACAGTCTCAGAATAAATGGTCTGAGATAAATGGTCTTAGACTAAACGGCCTGAGACTAAATGGTCTGAAACTAAACGGTCTGAGATTAAATGGTCTGAGACTAAATGGCCTGAGACTAAACGGTTTGAGACTAAATGGCCGGAGACGAAATGGTCTGAGACTAAACCGCCTGAGACTAAACGGACTGAGACTAAACGGACTGAGACTAAACATACTGAGACTAAACGGTCTGAGACTAAATGGTCTGAGACTAAACAAACTGAGACTAAACGGCCTGAGACTAAACGGCTTGAGACTAAAAGGCCTGAGACTAAACAGTCTGAGACTAAACGGCCTGAGACTAAACGGACTGAGACTAAACAAACTGAGACTAAACTGACTGAGACTAAACGGTCTGAGACTAAACGGACTGAGACTAAACGGCCTGAGACTAAACAAACTGAGACTAAACGGTCTGAGACTAAACTGTCTGAGACTAAATGGTCTGAGACTAAATGGCCTGAGACTAAACAAACTGAGACTAAACAGTCTGAGACTAAATGGTCTGAGACTAAACGGTCTGAGATTAAATGGCCTGTGACTAAACGGTTTGAGACTAAATGGCCTGAGACTAAACAATCTGAGACTAAACCGTCTGAGACTAAATGGTCTGAGACTAAACGGTCTAAGATTAAACAGCCTGAGACTGAATGGCCTGAGACTAAACGGTCTGAGACTAAACGGACTGAGACTAAACGACCTGTGACTAAACAAACTGAGACTAAACAGTCTGAGACTAAACAGTCTGAGACTAAACGGTCTGAGACTAAATGGACTGAGACTAAACGGCCTGTGACTAAACGGCCTGAGACTAAACGGCCTGAGACTAAATGGTCTGAAACTAAACGGTCTGAGATTAAATGGTCTGAGACTAAATGGCCTGAGACTAAACGCTTTGAGACTAAATGGCCGGAGACGAAATGGTCTGAGACTAAACCGCCTGAGACTAAACGGACTGAGACTAAACGGACTGCGACTAAACATACTGAGACTAAACGGTCTGAGACTAAATGGTCTGAGACTAAACAAACTGAGACTAAACGGCCTGAGACTAAACGGCTTGAGACTAAAAGGCCTGAGACTAAACAGTCTGAGACTAAACGGCCTGAGACTAAACGGACTGAGACTAAACAAACTGAGACTAAACTGACTGAGACTAAACGGTCTGAGACTAAACGGACTGAGACTAAACGGCCTGAGACTAAACAAACTGAGACTAAACGGTCTGAGACTAAACTGTCTGAGACTAAACGGTCTGAGACTAAACGGCCTGAGATTAAACGGTCTGAGACTAAAAGGCCTTAGACTAAATGGCCTGAGACTAAACGGCCTGAGACTAAACGGTCTGAGACTAAATGGTCTGAGACTAAATGGCCTGAGACTAAACAAACTGAGACTAAACAGTCTGAGACTAAATGGTCTGAGACTAAACGGTCTAAGATTAAACAGCCTGAGACTAAATGGCCTGAGACTAAACGGTCTGAGACTAAACGGACAGAGACTAAACGACCTGTGACTAAACAAACTGAGACTAAACAAACTGAGACAAAACGGTCTGAGACTAAACGGTCTGAGACTAAACGGTCTGAGACTAAACGGACTGAGACTAAACGGACTGAGACTAAACGGCCTGAGACTAAACAAACTGAGCCTAAACGGTCTAAGACTAAACAGACTGAGACTAAATGGCCTGAGACTAAACGGACTGACACTAAACGGTCTGACACTAAACGGACTGAGACTAAATGCCCTGAGGTTAAACAGCCTGAGACTAAACGGACTGAGACTAAACGGCCTGAGACTAAACAGCCTGAGACTAAACGGTCTGAGACTAAACGGTCTGAGACTAAACGACCTGAGACTAAAAGGACTGCGACGAAACAGTCTGAGACTAAATGGTCTGAGACTAAACAGTCTGAGACTAAACGGCCTGAGATTAAACGGTCTGAGACTAAACGGACTGAGACTAAACGGCCTGAGACTAAACGGCCTGAGACTAAACGGCCTGAGACTAAACGGTCTGAGACTAAACGGCCTGAGACTAAATGGCTTGAGACTAAACGACCTGAGACTAAATGGCCTGAGACTAAACGGCCTGAGACTAAACGGCCTGAGACTAATCGCTCAGAGACTAATCTACCTGAGACTAAACGGCCTGAGACTAAACGGCCTGAGACTAAACAAACTGAGACTAAACGGTCTGAGACTAAACGGCCTGACACTAAATGGCTTGAGACTAAACGACCTGAGACTAAACGGCCTGAGACTAAACGGTCTGAGACTAAACAAACTGAGACTAAATGGTCTGAGACTAAACGGTCTGAGACTAAACGGCCTGAGACTAAACAAACTGTGACTAAACGGCCTGAGACTAAACGGCCTGAGACTAAACAAACTGAGACTAAACGGTCTGAGACTAAACGGCCTGACACTAAATGGCTTGAGACTAAACGACCTGAGACTAAATGGTCTGAGACTAAACGGTCTGAGACTAAATGGTCTGAGACTAAACAAACTGAGACTAAACGGCCTGAGACTAAACGGCTTGAGACTAAAAGGCCTGAGACTAAACAGTCTGAGACTAAACGGCCTGAGACTAAACGGACTGAGACTAAACAAACTGAGACTAAACTGACTGAGACTAAACGGTCTGAGACTAAACGGACTGAGACTAAACGGCCTGAGACTAAACAAACTGAGACTAAACGGTCTGAGACTAAACTGTCTGAGACTAAATGGTCTGAGACTAAATGGCCTGAGACTAAACAAACTGAGACTAAACAGTCTGAGACTAAATGGTCTGAGACTAAACGGTCTGAGATTAAATGGCCTGTGACTAAACGGTTTGAGACTAAATGGCCTGAGACTAAACAATCTGAGACTAAACCGTCTGAGACTAAATGGTCTGAGACTAAACGGTCTAAGATTAAACAGCCTGAGACTGAATGGCCTGAGACTAAACGGTCTGAGACTAAACGGACTGAGACTAAACGACCTGTGACTAAACAAACTGAGACTAAACAGTCTGAGACTAAACAGTCTGAGACTAAACGGTCTGAGACTAAATGGACTGAGACTAAACGGCCTGTGACTAAACGGCCTGAGACTAAACGGCCTGAGACTAAATGGTCTGAAACTAAACGGTCTGAGATTAAATGGTCTGAGACTAAATGGCCTGAGACTAAACGGTTTGAGACTAAATGGCCGGAGACGAAATGGTCTGAGACTAAACCGCCTGAGACTAAACGGACTGAGACTAAACGGACTGCGACTAAACATACTGAGACTAAACGGTCTGAGACTAAATGGTCTGAGACTAAACAAACTGAGACTAAACGGCCTGAGACTAAACGGCTTGAGACTAAAAGGCCTGAGACTAAACAGTCTGAGACTAAACGGCCTGAGACTAAACGGACTGAGACTAAACAAACTGAGACTAAACTGACTGAGACTAAACGGTCTGAGACTAAACGGACTGAGACTAAACGGCCTGAGACTAAACAAACTGAGACTAAACGGTCTGAGACTAAACTGTCTGAGACTAAACGGTCTGAGACTAAACGGCCTGAGATTAAACGGTCTGAGACTAAAAGGCCTTAGACTAAATGGCCTGAGACTAAACGGCCTGAGACTAAACGGTCTGAGACTAAATGGTCTGAGACTAAATGGCCTGAGACTAAACAAACTGAGACTAAACAGTCTGAGACTAAATGGTCTGAGACTAAACGGTCTAAGATTAAACAGCCTGAGACTAAATGGCCTGAGACTAAACGGTCTGAGACTAAACGGACAGAGACTAAACGACCTGTGACTAAACAAACTGAGACTAAACAAACTGAGACAAAACGGTCTGAGACTAAACGGTCTGAGACTAAACGGTCTGAGACTAAACGGACTGAGACTAAACGGACTGAGACTAAACGGCCTGAGACTAAACAAACTGAGCCTAAACGGTCTAAGACTAAACAGACTGAGACTAAATGGCCTGAGACTAAACGGACTGACACTAAACGGTCTGACACTAAACGGACTGAGACTAAATGCCCTGAGGTTAAACAGCCTGAGACTAAACGGACTGAGACTAAACGGCCTGAGACTAAACAGCCTGAGACTAAACGGTCTGAGACTAAACGGTCTGAGACTAAACGACCTGAGACTAAAAGGACTGCGACGAAACAGTCTGAGACTAAATGGTCTGAGACTAAACAGTCTGAGACTAAACGGCCTGAGATTAAACGGTCTGAGACTAAACGGACTGAGACTAAACGGCCTGAGACTAAACGGCCTGAGACTAAACGGCCTGAGACTAAACGGTCTGAGACTAAACGGCCTGAGACTAAATGGCTTGAGACTAAACGACCTGAGACTAAATGGCCTGAGACTAAACGGCCTGAGACTAAACGGCCTGAGACTAATCGCTCAGAGACTAATCTACCTGAGACTAAACGGCCTGAGACTAAACGGCCTGAGACTAAACAAACTGAGACTAAACGGTCTGAGACTAAACGGCCTGACACTAAATGGCTTGAGACTAAACGACCTGAGACTAAACGGCCTGAGACTAAACGGTCTGAGACTAAACAAACTGAGACTAAATGGTCTGAGACTAAACGGTCTGAGACTAAACGGCCTGAGACTAAACAAACTGTGACTAAACGGCCTGAGACTAAACGGCCTGAGACTAAACAAACTGAGACTAAACGGTCTGAGACTAAACGGCCTGACACTAAATGGCTTGAGACTAAACGACCTGAGACTAAATGGTCTGAGACTAAACGGTCTGAGACTAAACGGCCTGAGCCTAAACAAACTGTGACTAAACGGCCTGAGACTAAACGGCCTGATACTAAACAAACTGAGACTTAACAGCCTGAGACTAAACGGACTGAGACTAAACAAACTGCGACTAAACGGACTAAGAGTAAACAGTCTGAGACTAAACGGCCTGAGACTAAACAAACTGAGACTAAACAAACTGAGACTAAACGGCCTGAGACGAAACGGACTGAGACTAAACGGCATGAGACTAAACAAACTGAGAATAAACAAACTGAGACTAAACGCTCTGAGACTAAACGGTCTGAGACTAAACGGTCTGAGACTAAACGGACAGAGAATAAATGGACTGAGACTAAACGGACTGAGACTAAACAGCCTGAGACTAAACAGACTGAGACTAAACAGCCTGAGACTAAATGGACTGAGACTAAACGGTCTGAGATTAAATGGTCTGAGACTAAATGGACTGAGACTAAACGGCCTGAGACTAAACGGACTGAGACTAAACAGCCTGAGACTAAATGGACTGAGACTAAACGGCCTGTGACTAAACGGCCTGAGACTAAACGGACTGAGACTAAACGGACTGAGACTAAACAGCCTGAGACTAAACGGCCTGAGACTAAATGGACTGAGACTAAACGGTCTGAGACTAAACGGCCTGAGACTAAATGGCCTGAGACTAAATGGTCTGAGACTAAATGGTCTGGGACTAAATAGACTGAGACTAAGCGGACTGAGACTAAACGGTCTGAGACTAAACGGTCTGAGACTAAATAGTCTGAGACTAAATGGTCTGAGACTAAACGGCCTAAGATTAAACGGTCTGAGATTAAACGGTCTGAGATTAAATGGCCTGAGACTAAACGGCCTGAGACTAAACGGTCTGAGTCTAAATGGCCTGAGACTAAACGCTTTGAGACTAAACGCTCTGAGACTAAATGGTCTGCGACAAAACGGTCTGAGACTAAACAGTCTCAGAATAAATGGTCTGAGATAAATGGTCTTAGACTAAACGGCCTGAGACTAAATGGTCTGAAACTAAACGGTCTGAGATTAAATGGTCTGAGACTAAATGGCCTAAGACTAAACGGTTTGAGACTAAATGGCCGGAGACGAAATGGTCTGAGACTAAACCGCCTGAGACTAAACGGACTGAGACTAAACGGACTGAGACTAAACATACTGAGACTAAACGGTCTGAGACTAAATGGTCTGAGACTAAACAAACTGAGACTAAACGGCCTGAGACTAAACGGCTTGAGACTAAAAGGCCTGAGACTAAACAGTCTGAGACTAAACGGCCTGAGACTAAACGGACTGAGACTAAACAAACTGAGACTAAACTGACTGAGACTAAACGGTCTGAGACTAAACGGACTGAGACTAAACGGCCTGAGACTAAACAAACTGAGACTAAACGGTCTGAGACTAAACTGTCTGAGACTAAACGGTCTGAGACTAAACGGCCTGAGATTAAACGGTCTGAGACTAAAAGGCCTTAGACTTAATGGCCTGAGACTAAACGGCCTGAGACTAAACGGTCTGAGACTAAATGGTCTGAGACTAAATGGCCTGAGACTAAACAAACTGAGACTAAACAGTCTGAGACTAAATGGTCTGAGACTAAACGGTCTAAGATTAAACAGCCTGAGACTAAATGGCCTGAGACTAAACGGTCTGAGACTAAACGGACAGAGACTAAACGACCTGTGACTAAACAAACTGAGACTAAACAAACTGAGACAAAACGGTCTGAGACTAAACGGTCTGAGACTAAACGGTCTGAGACTAAACGGACTGAGACTAAACGGACTGAGACTAAACGGCCTGAGACTAAACAAACTGAGCCTAAACGGTCTAAGACTAAACAGACTGAGACTAAATGGCCTGAGACTAAACGGACTGACACTAAACGGTCTGACACTAAACGGACTGAGACTAAATGCCCTGAGGTTAAACAGCCTGAGACTAAACGGACTGAGACTAAACGGCCTGAGACTAAACAGCCTGAGACTAAACGGTCTGAGACGAAACGGTCTGAGACTAAACGACCTGAGACTAAAAGGACTGCGACGAAACAGTCTGAGACTAAATGGTCTGAGACTAAACGGTCTGAGACTAAACGGCCTGAGATTAAACGGTCTGAGACTAAACGGACTGAGACTAAACGGCCTGAGACTAAACGGCCTGAGACTAAACGGCCTGAGACTAAACGGTCTGAGACTAAACGGCCTGAGACTAAATGGCTTGAGACTAAACGACCTGAGACTAAATGGCCCTGAGACTAAACGGCCTGAGACTAAACGGCCTGAGACTAATCGCTCAGAGACTAATCTACCTGAGACTAAACGGCCTGAGACTAAACGGCCTGAGACTAAACAAACTGAGACTAAACGGTCTGAGACTAAACGGCCTGACACTAAATGGCTTGAGACTAAACGACCTGAGACTAAACGGCCTGAGACTAAACGGTCTGAGACTAAACAAACTGAGACTAAATGGTCTGAGACTAAACGGTCTGAGACTAAACGGCCTGAGACTAAACAAACTGTGACTAAACGGCCTGAGACTAAACGGCCTGAGACTAAACAAACTGAGACTAAACGGCCTGACACTAAATGGCTTGAGACTAAACGACCTGAGACTAAACGGCCTGAGACTAAACGGTCTTAGACTAAACAAACTGAGACTAAATGGTCTGAGACTAAACGGTCTGAGACTAAACGGCCTGAGCCTAAACAAACTGTGACTAAACGGCCTGAGACTAAACGGCCTGATACTAAACAAACTGAGACTTAACAGCCTGAGACTAAACGGACTGAGACTAAACAAACTGCGACTAAACGGACTAAGAGTAAACAGTCTGAGACTAAACGGCCTGAGACTAAACAAACTGAGACTAAACAAACTGAGACTAAACGGCCTGAGACGAAACGGACTGAGACTAAACGGCATGAGACTAAACAAACTGAGAATAAACAAACTGAGACTAAACGCTCTGAGACTAAACGGTCTGAGACTAAACGGTCTGAGACTAAACGGACAGAGAATAAATGGACTGAGACTAAACGGACTGAGACTAAACAGCCTGAGACTAAACAGACTGAGACTAAACAGCCTGAGACTAAATGGACTGAGACTAAACGGTCTGAGATTAAATGGTCTGAGACTAAATGGACTGAGACTAAACGGCCTGAGACTAAACGGACTGAGACTAAACAGCCTGAGACTAAATGGACTGAGACTAAACGGCCTGTGACTAAACGGCCTGAGACTAAACGGACTGAGACTAAACGGACTGAGACTAAACAGCCTGAGACTAAACGGCCTGAGACTAAATGGACTGAGACTAAACGGTCTGAGACTAAACGGCCTGAGACTAAATGGCCTGAGACTAAATGGTCTGAGACTAAATGGTCTGGGACTAAATGGACTGAGACTAAGCGGACTGAGACTAAACGGTCTGAGACTAAACGGTCTGAGACTAAATAGTCTGAGACTAAATGGTCTGAGACTAAACGGCCTAAGATTAAACGGTCTGAGATTAAACGGTCTGAGATTAAATGGCCTGAGACTAAACGGCCTGAGACTAAACGGTCTGAGTCTAAATGGCCTGAGACTAAACGCTTTGAGACTAAACGCTCTGAGACTAAATGGTCTGCGACAAAACGGTCTGAGACTAAACAGTCTCAGAATAAATGGTCTGAGATAAATGGTCTTAGACTAAACGGCCTGAGACTAAATGGTCTGAAACTAAACG
This sequence comes from Carcharodon carcharias, assembly GCF_017639515.1. NCBI lineage: Eukaryota > Metazoa > Chordata > Chondrichthyes > Lamniformes > Lamnidae > Carcharodon > Carcharodon carcharias. The sequence continues at coordinate 150,148,330 of NC_054480.1, read as the reverse complement.
GTCTGAGATTAAATGGTCTGAGACTAAATGGCCTGAGACTAAACGGTTTGAGACTAAATGGCCGGAGACGAAATGGTCTGAGACTAAACCGCCTGAGACTAAACGGACTGAGACTAAACGGACTGAGACTAAACATACTGAGACTAAACGGTCTGAGACTAAATGGTCTGAGACTAAACAAACTGAGACTAAACGGCCTGAGACTAAACGGCTTGAGACTAAAAGGCCTGAGACTAAACAGTCTGAGACTAAACGGCCTGAGACTAAACGGACTGAGACTAAACAAACTGAGACTAAACTGACTGAGACTAAACGGTCTGAGACTAAACGGACTGAGACTAAACGGCCTGAGACTAAACAAACTGAGACTAAACGGTCTGAGACTAAACTGTCTGAGACTAAACGGTCTGAGACTAAACGGCCTGAGATTAAACGGTCTGAGACTAAAAGGCCTTAGACTAAATGGCCTGAGACTAAACGGCCTGAGACTAAACGGTCTGAGACTAAATGGTCTGAGACTAAATGGCCTGAGACTAAACAAACTGAGACTAAACAGTCTGAGACTAAATGGTCTGAGACTAAACGGTCTAAGATTAAACAGCCTGAGACTAAATGGCCTGAGACTAAACGGTCTGAGACTAAACGGACAGAGACTAAACGACCTGTGACTAAACAAACTGAGACTAAACAAACTGAGACAAAACGGTCTGAGACTAAACGGTCTGAGACTAAACGGTCTGAGACTAAACGGACTGAGACTAAACGGACTGAGACTAAACGGCCTGAGACTAAACAAACTGAGCCTAAACGGTCTAAGACTAAACAGACTGAGACTAAATGGCCTGAGACTAAACGGACTGACACTAAACGGTCTGACACTAAACGGACTGAGACTAAATGCCCTGAGGTTAAACAGCCTGAGACTAAACGGACTGAGACTAAACGGCCTGAGACTAAACAGCCTGAGACTAAACGGTCTGAGACGAAACGGTCTGAGACTAAACGACCTGAGACTAAAAGGACTGCGACGAAACAGTCTGAGACTAAATGGTCTGAGACTAAACGGTCTGAGACTAAACGGCCTGAGATTAAACGGTCTGAGACTAAACGGACTGAGACTAAACGGCCTGAGACTAAACGGCCTGAGACTAAACGGCCTGAGACTAAACGGTCTGAGACTAAACGGCCTGAGACTAAATGGCTTGAGACTAAACGACCTGAGACTAAATGGCCTGAGACTAAACGGCCTGAGACTAAACGGCCTGAGACTAATCGCTCAGAGACTAATCTACCTGAGACTAAACGGCCTGAGACTAAACGGCCTGAGACTAAACAAACTGAGACTAAACGGTCTGAGACTAAACGGCCTGACACTAAAAGGCTTGAGACTAAACGACCTGAGACTAAACGGCCTGAGACTAAACGGTCTGAGACTAAACAAACTGAGACTAAATGGTCTGAGACTAAACGGTCTGAGACTAAACGGCCTGAGACTAAACAAACTGTGACTAAACGGCCTGAGACTAAACGGCCTGAGACTAAACAAACTGAGACTAAACGGTCTGAGACTAAACGGCCTGACACTAAATGGCTTGAGACTAAACGACCTGAGACTAAACGGCCTGAGACTAAACGGTCTGAGACTAAACAAACTGAGACTAAATGGTCTGAGACTAAACGGTCTGAGACTAAACGGCCTGAGCCTAAACAAACTGTGACTAAACGGCCTGAGACTAAACGGCCTGATACTAAACAAACTGAGACTTAACAGCCTGAGACTAAACGGACTGAGACTAAACAAACTGCGACTAAACGGACTAAGAGTAAACAGTCTGAGACTAAACGGCCTGAGACTAAACAAACTGAGACTAAACAAACTGAGACTAAACGGCCTGAGACGAAACGGACTGAGACTAAACGGCATGAGACTAAACAAACTGAGAATAAACAAACTGAGACTAAACGCTCTGAGACTAAACGGTCTGAGACTAAACGGTCTGAGACTAAACGGACAGAGAATAAATGGACTGAGACTAAACGGACTGAGACTAAACAGCCTGAGACTAAACAGACTGAGACTAAACAGCCTGAGACTAAATGGACTGAGACTAAACGGTCTGAGATTAAATGGTCTGAGACTAAATGGACTGAGACTAAACGGCCTGAGACTAAACGGACTGAGACTAAACAGCCTGAGACTAAATGGACTGAGACTAAACGGCCTGTGACTAAACGGCCTGAGACTAAACGGACTGAGACTAAACGGACTGAGACTAAACAGCCTGAGACTAAACGGCCTGAGACTAAATGGACTGAGACTAAACGGTCTGAGACTAAACGGCCTGAGACTAAATGGCCTGAGACTAAATGGTCTGAGACTAAATGGTCTGGGACTAAATAGACTGAGACTAAGCGGACTGAGACTAAACGGTCTGAGACTAAACGGTCTGAGACTAAATAGTCTGAGACTAAATGGTCTGAGACTAAACGGCCTAAGATTAAACGGTCTGAGATTAAACGGTCTGAGATTAAATGGCCTGAGACTAAACGGCCTGAGACTAAACGGTCTGAGTCTAAATGGCCTGAGACTAAACGCTTTGAGACTAAACGCTCTGAGACTAAATGGTCTGCGACAAAACGGTCTGAGACTAAACAGTCTCAGAATAAATGGTCTGAGATAAATGGTCTTAGACTAAACGGCCTGAGACTAAATGGTCTGAAACTAAACGGTCTGAGATTAAATGGTCTGAGACTAAATGGCCTAAGACTAAACGGTTTGAGACTAAATGGCCGGAGACGAAATGGTCTGAGACTAAACCGCCTGAGACTAAACGGACTGAGACTAAACGGACTGAGACTAAACATACTGAGACTAAACGGTCTGAGACTAAATGGTCTGAGACTAAACAAACTGAGACTAAACGGCCTGAGACTAAACGGCTTGAGACTAAAAGGCCTGAGACTAAACAGTCTGAGACTAAACGGCCTGAGACTAAACGGACTGAGACTAAACAAACTGAGACTAAACTGACTGAGACTAAACGGTCTGAGACTAAACGGACTGAGACTAAACGGCCTGAGACTAAACAAACTGAGACTAAACGGTCTGAGACTAAACTGTCTGAGACTAAACGGTCTGAGACTAAACGGCCTGAGATTAAACGGTCTGAGACTAAAAGGCCTTAGACTAAATGGCCTGAGACTAAACGGCCTGAGACTAAACGGTCTGAGACTAAATGGTCTGAGACTAAATGGCCTGAGACTAAACAAACTGAGACTAAACAGTCTGAGACTAA